>NC_135827.1:38031602-38331602 GCF_964213995.1 Mustelus asterias
AAATGTTCTTTATTTCACATTGTATGCAGTGACGAGCAAAGGATTTAAATCTGCAAAACGACATCAATGGGTTGGTGGAGTGGGCGGTAAAGTGGCTGATAGATTTTAATGTAGAGAAGTGTGAGGTGATGCATTTAGGGAAGTCAAACAGTTAGAGGGAATACGCAATAAATGTGGATATACCAAGGAGGGTAGATGAAGTGAGAGATCCAGGTGTACAAGTACACAGGTCCCAAAAGGCAACAGTTCAAGTAGACAAGGTTGTAAAGAAGGCAAATGGCATGCACTATCAGAGGGTCATTACTGAGGGAGTGCCGCACTGTCAGAGGGTCAGTACTGAGGGAGTGCCGCACTGTCAGAGGGTCAGTACTGAGGGAGTGCCGCACTGTCAGAGGGTCAGTACTGAGGGAGTGCCACACTGCCAGAGGGTCAGTACTGAGGGAGTGCCACACTGTCAGAGGGTCAGTACTGTGGAAGTGCTGCACTGTCAGAGGGTCAGTGCTGAGGGAGTGCCGCACTGTCAGAGGGTCAGTGCTGAGGGAGTTCCGCACTGTCAGAGGGTCAGTACTGAGGGAGTGCTGCACTGTCAGAGGGTCAGTACTGAGGGAGTACTGCACTGTCAGAGGGTCAGTGCTGAGGGAGTGCCGCACTGTCAGAGGGTCAGTGCTGAGGGAGTGCCGCACTGTCAGAGGGTCAGTGCTGAGGGAGCGCTGCACTGTCAGAGGGTCAGTGCCGCACTGACAGAGGGTCAGTACTGAGGGAGTGCCGCACTGTCAGAGGGCCAGTACTGAGGGAGTGCCGCACTGTCAGAGGGTCAGTGCTGAGGGAGTGCCGCACTGTCAGAGGGTCAGTGCTGAGGGAGTGCCGCACTGTCAGAGGGTCAGTGCTGAGGGAGTGCCGCACTGTCAGAGGGCCAGTACTGAGGGAGTGCCGCACTGTCAGAGGCTCAGTGCTGAGGGAGTGCCGCACTGCCAGAGGGTCAGTACTGAGGGAGTGCCGCACTGCCAGAGGGTCAGTACTGAGGGAGTGCCGCACTGTCAGAGGGCCAGTACTGAGGGAGTGCCGCACTGTCAGAGGCTCAGTGCTGAGGGAGTGCCGCACTGTCAGAGGGTCAGTACTGAGGGAGTGCCGCACTGTCAGAGAGTCAGTGCTGAGGGAGTGCCGCACTGTCAGTGGTGTCATTTCCGCACTTTGTGAGGAAGAGCAGGGACAGTTCTCTCTGAGGGAGATGAAATGTCCCCGGGAACATCCCCCTGGACACGGTGTACAGGGAGTGACAGCTGTCTGGACATCGGGGAAAGGCAAGTGTTTTTCACCAATTACTTCCATCTTTGGCTGAAATCTGTCGAGAAGTCTGAATTCTGAGTTCGTTTTGTTTCCCCTCACCCAACGTCCTCAGAAATCAGATTATCTGCTGACGATCACATTGGTGCAATCTGAAATTGGCAGCCAGTTTTCCCTGCTTTAAACAGTGACTAATCTTCAAAAGTGCTTGACTGTCTGTGGGGACAGCCTGATATCTATGAAAGGTGCCACGTAGACGCAAGATTTTTCTTATGTTCTATTTGGCACAGATAGTCTCCTTACAGCAGCAATCGGAGTCATCAGGCAGGAGACACAGTTATAAATCTATCTAAAATCTCGATTCTTTCTGTGTTTGTAATCTGGGGACACTGTGCCCACATCTTGCCAATTCCATAAAACATTGCAAACTACTTCCTGTGGCTTCGCAGTAGATAATTGACCTGGGAGTGGTCCTGACCTGAAGGCAGTTTGCGATCTGCTTTAGATATCCATCCCCTAATTCACAAGCATGTCTCTCCACTCCTCCCCCCCCCCCACCCCGTCATCCCTTCAGGAATACTGTGTAACCTCATTACCCAGCACATATCTGCGATCCTTAATCCGGTAACACAAAGGGTCATCAGATAAAGGGGAAGACATTAACAAATCCCCCCACATCCCAGCGGAGGAACATTGATACAGATCAGCCGGAATGTTTGGACACCGCCGGTCACTTTTAAGTCAGTGCGGCTAAACCGCTCCAGGGAACGCTCCAAGGGTGGAAACAGAATCCAATCAACCAAAGCACTCAACGCATCCACTTAAGACTAATTTGAAACTCTTTGCTTCACCAACCAGCCCAACATGCTGCCACAACCATGAACAGCCTCCCACCCATTGACTCTGTCTACACTTCCCGCTGCCTCGGGAAAAGCAGCCAGCATAATTAAGGACCCCACGCACCCCGGACATTCTCTCTTCCAGCTTCTTCCGGCGGGAAAAAGATACAAAAGTCTGAGGACACGTACCAACCAACTGAAGAACAGCTTCTTCCCTGCTGCCGTCAGACTTTTGAATGGACCTACCTTGCCTTAAGTGGATCTTTCTCTACACCCTAGCTATGACTGTAACACTACATTCTGCACTCTCTCCTTTCCTTCTCTATGAACGGTATGCTTTGTATGGCGCGCAAGAAACAATACTGTATAATAATACATGTGACAATAATAAATCAAATCAAATCAGTTTAAAGTTCATTCATCAGTGTCACAAGTAGTTTTACATTAACACTGCAGTGGAGTCACTGTGAAAATCCCCTCGTTGCCACACTCCGGCGCCTGTTCGGTTACATAAATGGAGAATTTAGCACGGCCAATGCACCTTAACCATCACGTCTTTCGAACCCGTGGGAGGAAACCGGAGCATCCGGAGGAAACCCACGCGGGGTCGAATTTCACCACCCCACCCGCTGCGATTCCCGTGGTGGCCAATCGAAAGGTCTGTTGACCTCGGGTGGTTTCGGGATAAGTGAGGCAGTAACAGCCTGTCCAGGGAGAACGTGCAGACTCTGCACAGACAGTGACCCCCCCCCCCCCAAGCCAGGAATCGAACCTGGCTCCCTGGCGCTGTGAGGCAGCAGTGCTAACCACTGATGTAATTTCCCTGTCAATATTCCATAGAGTGTTTAATTATTGACAAGACATGACCATTGCACCATTTCTTAATCCTATTAACTTGGATCCATTGAGACCCAAGCCGGGAATCGAACCCGGGTCCCTGATGCTGTGAAGCAGCAGTGCTAACCACTGTGCCACCATGCTGCCCATTGTAGCTACCGTTGTCATGTAGGCAGTGGTGGCACAACAAGATCCCACAGGCCAGATAATCTAGTTTTGATTCAGTGGATTCATTGGCCCCCAAGACACAGTTCTTCTTTGAAAAGTGCAATGGAATGTTTCAGTGCAGGGGGGAAGGCAGGTGAAAATGTGTAACACGAGACGTGAATATACAGTTTTTAAAAATCCATTCATACTTAATGTACAAGATCAAAAAGCTGGTGGAGAGACAGGGGAAAATTGTGCTCCTAACTTTCAGAAGGTCTCTTTATTAATGCCAGATGTGCAGAGTGTACCTTTTGGCTATTTGATCTGACTAGCATGTTAATCACACTCATGTTCCGAAGGATAGCTTACAGAGTCAATAGAGCTGGAACAGGGATTACTCACACTTTCAGGAATGAATAAGCTGCTAAGTTATAAAGTTGTCTCTTGTCTCTTTCGTAGAAGGGGCGGCATGGTGGCACGGTGGTTAGCACTGCTGGTGGATTGGCCGTGCCAAATTGCCCCTTAGTATCAGGGGGATTTGCAGGGTAAATACGTGGGGTTACAGGCATCGGGCCCGGGTGGGATTGTTGTCAGTGCAGGCCCCAATGGGCTGAATGGCCTCCTTCTGCACTGTAGGGATTCCATGATTTTCACAGCACCAGTTCGATTCCAGCCTCAGAGTCACTGTCTGTGTGGAGTTTGCACGTTCTCCTCGTGTCTGCGTGGGTTTCCTCCGGGTGCTCCAGTTTCCTCCCACACTCCAAAGATGTGCAAGTTAGGTGGATTGGCCGTGCTAAATGCATGGGAAAGGGCAGAGTGGTGTCCTGCAAGAATGCCCAGTGGGACAATGTCCTGTGAAAGCTCCCCAGGTTGAGACAGCACCCAATGAGACAGTGCCCAGTGAGACAGTGCCCAGTGAGACAGCGTTCAGTAAGACAGTGCCCAGTGAAACAGTGCCCAGTGAGACAGTGCCCAGTGAGACAGCGTTCAGTAAGACAGTGCCCAGTGAGACAGTGCCCAATGAGACAGTGCCCAATGAGACAGTGCCCAATGAGACAGTGCCCAGTGAATCAGTGCCCAGTGAGACTGCGTCCAATGAGACAGTGCCCAGTGAGACAGTGCCCAGTGAATCAGTGCCCAGTGAGACTGCGTCCAATGAGACAGTGCCCAATGAGACAGTGCCCAATGAGACAGTGCCCAGTGAATCAATGCCCAGTGAGACTGCGTCCAATGAGAAATGCCCAATGAGACAGTGCCCAATGAGACAGTGCCCAGTGAGACTGCGTCCAATGAGACAGTGCCCAGTGAGACAGTGTCCAGTGAAGCAATGCCCAGTGAGGTTTTGCCCATCATTGTCACACACAGAGTTTGAAGACAGTGAACTGTAGTCTCTGAATGGCACCGTGCCTCCATCAGAAGCAGGAATTACCCGGGGCGGGGGGTTGGGGGGGTGGGGGGTGGGTTTGCTGTGTACTACCCTCACTGAAACCAATCTCAACATTAGGGCAGCATGGTGATTAGCACTGCTGCCTCACAGCGCCAGGGACCTGGGTTCGATTCCCGGCTTGGGTCACTGTCTGTGTGGAGTTTGCACGTTCCCCCCATGTCTGCGTGGGTTTCCTCCGGGTGCTCCGGTTTCCTCCCACAGTCCAAAGATGTGCGGGTTAGGGGGATTGGCCGTGTTAAATTGCCCCTTAGTGTCAGGGAGATTAGCTAGGGTAAATGCATGGGGTTATGGGGACAAAGCCTGCATGGGATTGTGGTCGGTGCAGACTTGATGGGCCGAATGGCCTCCTTCTGCACTGTAGGGGTTCTATGATTCCTGCAAATTCCTTGAGGAACGAACGGTGGGAGATACAACGCGACAGTGAAAATCACTGGCTCCTTGCATCCTGGAAACAGCAGTCAGACTCTGTGTCTAATTGAAGGGTTAAAGCTGTTCTGAGCCAATACACTTCGAATGTTCAGCTCATTTAGGGACTGGAGCAGCTGATCCGTTTCAGATCGAGAACATTCCTGGAATCTTGTTGGTGAAAATAAATTTCTGGGAAAATTCTAAAGAAAGAAAAAAGTGAACTTGCATTTATATATCGCCACAAAGCGCCTTGTAGTCACTGAAAGGTGGTTGTTGTTGTATGGAACGAGGCGGCCAATTTGTGCACAGCAAGCTCCCACAATGTCCAGATAATCTGTTTTCTTAGTGACTTTGATGGAAGGATAAATGTTGGTCAGAACACTGAGGAGAAAAGAACTGACCCCCCTCCCCGTTCCACACACCCCCCTCTCCCCCCCCCGCCCCCACCGTCCCCGCCCCCCCCCCACACCCCCCTCTCTCCCCACCCCTGCCCTGTACCCCTACATTAAAAAAAAAATGCGATGGAATTTTTTACATCCATCTGAGTAGGCAGGAGCAGCTGGGCTGCATATTTAAATGATAAGGACAGCGCCACTGACAGTGCGGCACTGCCTCAGGACTGCAGAGTGCGACTTGAACCACCACCTTCCGACTTAGAGGCAAATGTGCTCCTGACTGAACCAGGGCTGAGAGTTAAAATGCTTAAAACGCTGTAAAGTGGGATTGGAGATCCACGCACCGATTGCACTGTGTTTCTGAAGCTTTGTCATCATGTGTAATAGTATCTCATTCCCTGCGATAAAGTTCCTGAACTCCTGTTTCAGCTGAACCGCAATCTTCAGCACCGAGTGGAGATGATCCCACTTCCCATCGCATTTCACCCAACACCCTCGACAAAAGGTTCCTGAGTTCAATATCGCTGTCACCTTACTGTAGCCACTAGGGATAGCGACACAATGTTACAACACTATTTATTTATTATTTATTTATTTTGTCACAAACAGGCTTACATTAACACTGCAATGAAGTTGCTGTGAAAATCCCCTGGTCACCACACTCCAGCGCCTGTTCGGGTACACTGAGGGAGAATTTTGCACGTCCCATTGCACCTAACCAGCATGTCTTTCGGACTGTGGGAGGAAACCGGAGCACCCGGAGGAAACCCACGCAGATATGGGGAGAACGTGCAGATTCCGCACAGACAGTGACCCGAGGCGGGAATCGAATCCGGGTCCCTGGCGCTGTGCGGCAGCAGTGCCAACCACAACACTGGCATTCACCTGGCAATGTGGAAAATTGCCCTGGCAGTTTTTTAAAAACCACACAGTTCGACACCGGGCACAACCCTGTGGACGGCAGAATTAGACATTTAACTGGTCTTGAGTACAATGCGTGGTGGTCTCTGAGTGCCATCGTTCGCAAGACTGGCAACTTGGCACCAGACTGACCCTCCCAGTGTCAGAGACCTACACTGAGCGAAGGCTGTGGGACAAAACAGCAACTCCTCCACTTTTACACTTAAGCAGCAGTCTTTAATACCGCAAGGCCCTTGTTGGGAAATTTGAGATCAGTACATTCAGAAAGAGATGGTAAGCTACTGGTTAATCAATTGGGGAGGCTACGCTGCAGAGGAACATTAACTAAAGCATTCCTCCTGACCTCATTAATCATATTGCAAGTCAGTCACCTCCATTGTACCGCGTGAGAGAATAAACTTGATTCATTCACACAAAGAATTAATTACCATATAAATTACCTAGAACAACGAATCATTTAAATTTGATATACTAAATACAGAACAGTAAACAGGGAATTAATACAATCTGTGCAAAACTGATATCACTGAAAAGATTTAAATCACAATTCTCGGCAAATCTTTCCCATCCAATACAAAACAAAATTCTGCAGCTGCTGGAAATCTAAAACTAAAACCGAAAATTCTGGAAATCTCCCCAATCAATGGTGGGTTCCCTGATGGTGGCAGGGTCGTCTTCGGTGGGACTGGAAAATCCCATTGCTAGGAAGGGCTGGAACAACTTTGAAAGTTCTGGAAGAAAATCTTGCAATTATACAGCGTGCAAGAAACTATAAAGGGATGTGAACGAAGCCCAGTCCATCACTCAAACCAGCCTCCCATCCATTGACACTGTCTACACGTCCCGCTGCCTCAGAAAAGCAACCAGCATAATCAAGGCCCCACGCAGCCCAGACATTCTCTCTTCCCCCTTCTCCCATCGGGAAAAAGGTACAAAAGTTTGAGATCACGTACCAACCGACTCAAGAACAGCTTCTTCCCTGCTGTCATCAGGCTTTTGAATGGACCTACCTCGCATTAAGTTGATCTTTCTCTACACCCTAGCTATGACTGTAACACTACATTCTGCACTCTCTACTTTCCTTCTCTATGAACGGTATGCTTGGTATAGTGCACTAGAAACAATACTTTTCACTGTATATCAATACATGTGACAATAATAAATCAAATCAAATCAAATAAATGTCAGTTCTTTCTTTCTTCACAGTTAATGCTTGAAATGTTACTTTTGTTTGAAAACTTTCCCCTTACCTTGGGTCAGACGTGTAGGCTGGTTCACTTGAACTCCATCGACCATGCACAAGTTCCCACATGGGTAGAGTGCTATAAGCCCATTCTGGTTCTCAATCCAGCAATGCTGAGCAGCAACGCCAGGTCCCTGGATACTAATGTCCTGTGTAGGACAGTCGGAATTGCCAAATGTAGTCCTTCCTGTGAGCAAGGCAAGAAACGAGAGAAGCGTCATCCATAAGGAATAGCACAGGACAAAGGCATGAGAAAGCATTGTGGATCAGGACATCCCAGGATCATGTGGGATATTGCTGCCCCTCTGGGCCCTTCCTTCCCATATTCATCCTGGTGTACTGAAGGCCCCGCGTATGCTTGGGCACCCATTGCACCCGATGCCCTTGAGTCAACTGGTCAGCCAACTTGAATGGGGCTGTTCAACTACAGGAGGCATTCGCATTGGAACCTGACCCAGTCTTTACGAAGTGCTGAGTGGAAACCTGCCAACTCTGTGAACCAGCCGGATTGTTGTAAATACCATCTGGTTCATGAATCCTTGCCAGGGGAGGAAATCTGCTGCCCCATATGTGACTCAGACCCATCACAACCTGACTGACTCTTATTTGCCCTCTGAAGTGGCCTCGCAAGCCAATTGGTTGTATTGGAGGCAGCTCACCACCACCTTCTGAAGGGGAATTAGGGATGGACAATAAATGCTGGCTTTGCCAACAACCCATACATCCCATAAACAAAAACATAAAGATAACTTTCCCACTCCCTGCTCCTGGGCCCAATTAAAACAGGGATTCTCAAGTAGGGTCCACAGTCTGTGAGGATTATGGGAGAAGGTTTGAAGGACCCGTGAAAAACACCCATTCTACAGAGTGGAGTAGATTGGATTGGTTTTGGATTGAGAATGTCAGCCCCTCCACTGATGGTGGACATTGAATCCTCCACCCACCCACTCACTCACTCACTCACTCACTCACTCACTCACTCACTCACTCACTCACTCACTCACTCACTCACTCACTCACTCACCCACCCACTCACTCACTCACTCATCCACTCACTCACTCACTCACTCATCCACTCATTCACCCACCGCACTCCCTCACCCATCCACTCACTCACTCACTCACTCATTCATCCACTCACTCACTCACTCACTCACTCACTCACTCACTCATCCACTCACTCACTCACTCACTCACTCACCCACTCACTCACTCACTCACTCACTCACTCACTCACTCACTCACTCACTCACTCACTCACCCACTCACTCACTCACTCACTCACCCACTCACTCACTCACTCACTCACTCACTCACTCACCCACTCACCCACCCACTCACTCACCCACTCACTCACTCACTCACTCACTCACTCACTCACCCACTCACCCACCCACTCACTCACTCACTCACTCACTCACTCACTCACTCACTCACTCACTCACTCATCCACTCACTCACTCACTCACTCACTCACCCACTCACCCACTCACTCACTCACTCATCCACTCACTCACTCACTCACTCACTCATCCACTCACTCACTCACTCACTCACTCACTCACTCATCCACTCATTCACCCACCGCACTCCCTCACCCATCCACTCACTCACTCACTCACTCCTTCACTCATTCACCCACCGCACTCCCTCACCCATCCACTCACTCACTCATTCACTCACCCACTCCCTCACTCATTCACCCACCACACTCCCTCACCCATCCACTCTCACCCTCATTCATCCACCCATCAACTCCCTCCCTCACTCATCCACCCACTCACTCACTCACTCACTCACTCACTCATCCACCCATTCACTCACTCACTCACTCACTCCTTCACTCATTCACCCACCGCACTCCCTCACCCATCCACTCACTCACTCACTCACTCACTCACTCATCCACTCACTCATCCACCCACTCACTCACTCACTCCTTCACTCATTCACCCACCGCACTCCCTCACCCATCCACTCACTCACTCATCCACTCACTCATCCACCCACTCGCTCACTCACTCACTCCTTCACTCATTCACCCACCGCACTCCCTCACCCATCCACTCACTCACTCACTCACTCATCCACTCACTCATCCACCCACTCACTCACTCACTCACTCACTCCTTCACTCATTCACCCACCGCACTCCCTCACCCATCCACTCACTCACTCACTCACTCACTCATCCACTCACTCATCCACCCACTCGCTCACTCACTCACTCACTCCTTCACTCATTCACCCACCGCACTCCCTCACCCATCCACTCACTCACTCACTCACCCACTCACTCATCCACTCACTCACTCACTCCCTCACCCATCCACCCACCCACTCTCTCCCTCATTCATCCACCCATCAACTCCCTCCCTCACTCATTCACCCACTCACTCACTCACTCACTCACTCACTCACTCACTCACTCACTCATCCACTCACTCACTCACTCACTCACTCACTCACTCACTCCCTCACTCATTCACCCACCACACTCCCTCACCCATCCACCCACCCACTCTCTCCCTCATTCATCCATCCATCAACTCCCTCCCTCACTCATCCACCCACTCACTCACTCACTCACTCACTCACTCACTCACTCACTCACTCACTCACTCACTCACTCACTCATCCACCCACTCACTTACTCACTCCCTCACTCACTCCTTCACTCATTCACCCACCACACTCCCTCACCCATCCACCCACCCACTCTCTCCCTCATTCATCCACCCAGCAACTCCCTCCCTCACTCATCCACCCACTCACTCCCTCCCCCACCCACTCACTCACTCACTCACTCACTCACTCACTCATCCACCCACTCATCCACCCACTCAGTCACTCATCCACTCACTCATCCACCCACTCACTCACTTATCCATTCACTCATTCACCCACTCATTCACCCACTCACTCACTCATCCACACACTCACTCACTCACTCACTCACTCATCCACCCACTCACTCACTCACTCCCTTCCTCACTCATCCACCCACTCACTCCCTCCCTCCCTCACCCACGCACCCTCTCTCTCGCTCACTCATTCATCCATTCATTCATTCCACATTAAATGAAAAAAAATGACAAATATATATGTTTAATTACATAATTATAATCTTTTAGTAGATTGGAGAGGGTGGGTGCAGCTGTAAACATCTTGCTTCAGGAGCAGAAGTGCTGAGAATTGTGGCTGTTGTAAAATAATTCTTTCAGGGACGGGGGAGTGTTCCAGATAACCCCAGCACTTGTTGCCTGAACCTCATTACACCCTCATCACCGTCTCAGATTAGCCAACACGGACATGGTGAGAGCAGCCACACAGTCTGAAATTATTTCAAACTTTAATGTCAGCTCTTTGGGTTGGGAGCAAGTAATTAGAAAATGAATCTGTGATCCCCACAGACTCTAAACGACCAACCTTCACGCTTGGCTAGGATCAGCCTGAGGTACAGTAAAGTCACACGCTCATCTGACCTCTTCCCATACACGTGTGACAGACCTGACTTTAAAAATAGTCTGGCATTTAAAAATAAAATTAACTGCAAAGGGATATAATTAGTCACAAGCCATATTTAGAAGTTACAAAATTAATGCTTTGTTTCTGGTCAACATACAGCACCAAAAGTCACAACGGAGGGAAGGTTATCGAGATAGTGTACACATAAGAATGCAAAATAAACTTCAGATACCCCTCAACTAAATTCTAACTTACTTGGAGCGTAGCATGGATTTACCAGAATGACTACCAGGGCGGCACGGTAGCGCAGTGGTTAGCAGTGCTGCTTCACAGCTCCAGGGTCCCGGGTTCGATTCCCGGCTCGGGTCACTGTCTGTGTGGAGTTTGCACGTTCTCCTCGTGTCTGTGTGGGTTTCCTCCGGGTGCTCCGGTTTCCTCCCACAGTCCAAAGATGTGCAGGTTAGGTTGATTGGCCAGGTTAAAAATTGCCCCTTAGAATCCTAAAATGCGTAGGTTAGAGGGATTAGCGGGTAAATATGTGGGGGTAGGGCCTGGGTGGGATAGTGATCAGTGCAGACTCAATGGGCTGAATGGCCTCCTTCTGCACTGGAGGGATTCTATGATTCATACCTGCACTTCAAGGGTTAAGCTACGAGGAGAGGGTGTATTCCTGGAATTTAGAAAATTATGTGGCGATTTAAACAAAGTTTTAAAGCTACTAAGAGGAACTGACAGGGTGACATTATTTCTGCTAGTTGGGGAGTCCAGAATAGGAGCCAAAACTTTCAGCACTGAAATGAAGGAACATTTCTACACACAGAGGGTGGTAGAAGTTTGGAATTTTCTTCTGCAAATGTCAACTGTTGCTAGATTAAATATTAATTTTAAAACTTGGATTGCTGGACTTTTGTTAGCCAAGGCATTAAGAGATATTGGGAAAAGGTCAGATGACAGGTCATTCCTGATCTCACTGAATGGTGGAACAGGTTCGAGGGGCTAAAGGCCTCCTCATGTTTCTATGTTTCAATCTGTAACTCACTCTTGGGTATCTGTTATTCTATATATAAACCACCCCGAACCCCTCGATTAGATTCCAGTCTGTAACTCACTCCTGGGGATCTGTTATTCTATATATAAACCACCCCGAACTCCTCGATTAGATTCCAGTCAATAACTCACTCCCGGGTACCTGTTATTCTATAGATAAACCACCCCGACCCCCTCGATTAGATTCCAGTCTGTAACTCACTCCTGGGGATCTGTTATTCTATATATAAACCACCCCGAACCCCTCGATTAGATTCCAGTCTGTAACTCACTCCCGGGGATCTGTTATCCTATATATAAACCACCCCGAACCCCTCGATTAGATTCCAGTCAGTAACTCACTCCCGGGTACCTGTTATTCTATATATAAACCACCCCGAACCCCTCGATTAGATTCCAGTCTGTAACTCACTCCCGGGTACCTGTTATTCTATATATAAACCACCCCGAACCCCTCGATTGGATTCCAGTCTGTAACTCACTCCCGGGGATCTGTTATTCTATATATAAACCACCCCGAACTCCTCGATTAGATTCCAGTCTGTAACTCACTCCCGGGTACCTGTTATTCTATATATAAACCACCCCGAACCCCTCGATTAGATTCCAGTTTGTAACTCACTCCCGGGTATCTGTTATCCTATATATAAACCACCCCGAACTCCTCAATTCGATTCCAGTCAGTAACTCACTCCCGGGCATCTGTTATTCTATATATAAACCACCCCGAACCCCTCGATTAGATTCCAGTCTGTAACTCACTCCCGGGTATCTGTTATTCTATATATAAACCACCCCGAACCCCTCGATTAGATTCCAGTCTGTAACTCACTCCCGGGGATCTGTTATTCTATATATAAACCACCCCGAACTCCTCGATTAGATTCCAGTCAATAACTCACTCCCGGGTACCTGTTATTCTATATATAAACCACCCCGAACCCCTCGATTAGATTCCAGCCTGTAACTCACTCCCGGGTATCTGTTATTCTATATATAAACCACCCCGAACCCCTCGATTAGATTCCAGCCTGTAACTCACTCCCGGGTATTTGTTATTCTATATATAAACCACCCCGAACCCCTCGATTAGATTCCAGTCTGTAACTCACTCCTGGGGATCTGTTATTCTATATATAAACCACCCCGAACCCCTCGATTAGATTCCAGCCTGTAACTCACTCCCGGGTATCTGTTATTCTATATATAAACCACCCCGAACCCCTTGATTAGATTCCAGCCTGTAACTCACTCCCGGGTACCTGTTATTCTATATATAAACCACCCCGAACCCCTCGATTAGATTCCAGCCTGTAACTCACTCCCGGGTATCTGTTATTCTATATATAAACCACCCCGAACCCCTCGATTAGATTCCAGTTTGTAACTCACTCCCGGGTATCTGTTATCCTATATATAAACCACCCCGAACTCCTCAATTCGATTCCAGTCAGTAACTCACTCCCGGGCATCTGTTATTCTATATATAAACCACCCCGAACCCCTCGATTAGATTCCAGTCTGTAACTCACTCCCGGGGATCTGTTATTCTATATATAAACCACCCCGAACTCCTCGATTAGATTCCAGTCAATAACTCACTCCCGGGTACCTGTTATTCTATATATAAACCACCCCGAACCCCCCGATTAGATTCCAGCCTGTAACTCACTCCCGGGTATCTGTTATTCTATATATAAACCACCCCGAACCCCTTGATTAGATTCCAGCCTGTAACTCACTCCCGGGTATTTGTTATTCTAGATATAAACCACCCCGAACCCCTCGATTAGATTCCAGTCTGTAACTCACTCCTGGGGATCTGTTATTCTATATATAAACCACCCCGAAGACCTCGATTAGATTCCAGCCTGTAACTCACTCCCGGGTACCTGTTATTCTATATATAAACCACCCCGAACCCCTCGATTGGATTCCAGTCTGTAACTCACTCCCGGGTATCTGTTATTCTATATATAAACCACCCCGAACCCCTTGATTAGATTCCAGCCTGTAACTCACTCCTGGGGATCTGTTATTCTATATATAAACCACGCCGAACCCCTTGATTAGATTCCAGCCTGTAACTCACTCCTGGGGATCTGTTATTCTATATATAAACCACCCCGAACCCCTCGATTAGATTCCAGTCTGTAACTCACTCCCGGGTACCTGTTATTCTATATATAAACCACCCCGAACCCCTCGATTAGATTCCAGTCTGTAACTCTCTCCCGGGTACCTGTTATTCTATATATAAACCACCCCGAACCCCTCGATTGGATTCCAGTCTGTAACTCACTCCCGGGTATCTGTTATTCTATATATAAACCACCCCGAACCCCTTGATTAGATTCCAGCCTGTAACTCACTCCTGGGGATTTGTTATTCTATATATAAACCACCCTGAACCCCTCGATTAGATTCCAGTCTGTAACTCACTCCCGGGTATCTGTTATTCTATATATAAACCACACTGAACCCCTCGATTAGATTCCAGCCTGTAACTCACTCCCGGTTACTCTGAGTATAAACCCACCCGAACCCCTGTTTGATATTCGGTCTGTAACTCAGAGATGGGGAGCCGTTATTCACTGAATGCGGTGTTGCATTCAGATTGGATTCTGAAGCAGGAATTTTCTGATTTGCCTCTGCGCTCTGTGGGTTTTTTGATTACCAGCCAAAGTGACAGAGGCCTTTGACCAGATGTTTTTCCTGTATTTCTTTTGACTGGACCACCCAACCGTGAGGTATCCGAGGAAGCTAAAACAGGGAAAACATTTCCACGCAGAGATCACACGAACCAGGCGAGGTGGACTGGGAATTGGAACATGCTCGCCATATGATCTTCTCTGCAGCGTGCACCCAGAGGCAATCCTATCCAAAGTGGCGTCAGCGTGCACAGAATCCGGTTTAAAAATTCACAGCAAGAGTGAGAATCCTGGCCAATTGTCCTCCCCTATATCCCTGGGCACTGAAGCTCATTAATTAGATTATTTAATTCAGCACAGACCAAGGATCACAAAGAGAAAGGTTTTCCCACATTGAGTTTGTGGAATTCCCTCACTAAACCTTTCGATCTTTCTACCTCTTTCCTCCTTCAAGATACTCCTTAAAGCTTTTCATCTTTGACCAAGTTCCTGGTTTAATCTCTCCTTATGTAGCTCAAAACTTTTGTGTCTGAAGTACTTGGAAATGTTTCATTATGTTGAAGGTATCGTTTAAATGCAAGTTGGTGTTCCTAATTCCTAGTCTTGCTTAACGGCCTGCTATTGTGTAACTGAGGCTAAATGCATTCCAGGTTTGCAGTCATTAGTAGACGCAACACAGTACGGCCTTCCTACACCATTGAAAAGTAGAAAGACTCATTATCCAATCAGTTGATGCTTGACTATCAGTCAAGCAGCCCCCCCCCCTGCCATGCCCCCCCCCCCCCCCCCCCCGCCCCACCCCCACCCCTCCCCCGGTTTTCCAAATTTGAAATCTGGTAAAGAGAAACGTTCAAAGAAAAATCACAACAAAAAAGATTCAAGTGAATGGAATGTTGGCTGTGGCTGAAGGAATACAATGTAAAGGTAAGGAAGTATTGTTGCAACTTATGTTGCATCGATAGTCACGGGTGAGGTACCTGAAGATTGAAGAGTGGCAAATGTTGTGCCTTTGTTTAAAAAGGGCTGCAGGGAAAAACCTGGGAACTACAGGCCAGTGAGCCTCACATCTGTGGTGGGTAAGTTGTTGGAAGATATTTTGAGAGACAGGATCTACAGGCATTTAGAGACGCAAGGACTGATTGGGGACAGTCAGCATGACTTTGTGAGTGGAAAATCATGTCTCACAAATTTGATTGAGTTTTTTGAAGGGGTAACCAAGAAGGTAGATGAGGGCAGTGCAGTTGATGTTGTCTACATGGACTTTAGCAAGGCCTTTGACAAGGTACCGCATGGTAGGTTGTTGCATGAGGTTAAATCTCACGGGATCCAGGGTGAGGTATCTAAATGGATACAAAATTGGCTTGATGACAGAAGCCAGAGGGTGGTTGTAGAGAGTTGTTTTTCAAACTGGGAGGCCTATGACTAGCGGTGTGCCTCAGGGATCAGTGCTGGGTCCACTGTTATTTGTCATTTATATTAATGATTTGGATGAGAATATAGGAGGCATGGTTAGTAAGTTTGCAGATGACACTAAGATTGGTGGCATAGTGGAGGGTGAAGAAAGTTATCTCCAATTGCAATGTGATCTTGATCAATTGGGCCAGTGGGCTGATGAATGTCAGATGGAGTTTAATTTAGATAAATGCGAGGTGATGCATTTTGGTAGATTGAACCAGGGCAGGACTTACTCAGTTAATGGTAGGGCGTTGGGGAGAGTTACAGAACAAAGAGATCGAGGGGTACATGTTCATATCTCCTTGAAAGTGGAGTCACAGGTGGACAGAGTGTTGAAGAAGGCATTCGGCATGTTTGGTTTCATCGGTCAGAACATTGAATTTAGGAGTTGGAATGTCTTGTTGAAGTTGTACAAGACATTCGTAAGGCCACATTTGGAATACTGAGTGCAATTCTGGTCACCCTATTATAGAAAGGATATTATTTAACTAGAAAGAGTGCAGGAAAGATTTACTAGGATGCAACTAGGACTTGATGGATTGAGTTATAAGGAGAGGCTGAATAGACTGGGACTTTTTCTCTGGAGCGTAGGAGGCTGAGGGGTGATCTTATAGAGGTCTATAAAATAATGAGGGGCACAGATCAGCTAGATAGTCAATATCTTTTCCCAAAGGTGGGGGAGTCTAAAACTAGAGGGCACAGGTTTAAGGTGAGAGGGGAGAGATTCAAAAGTGTCCAGAGAGGCAATTTTTTCACGCAGAGGGTGGTGAGTGTCTGGAACAAGCTGCCAGAGGTAGTAGTAGAGGCGGGTACAATGTTGTCTTTTAAAAAGCATTTAGATAGTTACATGGGTACGATGGATATAGAGGGATATGGGCCAAATGCGGGCAATTGGGATTAGCTTAGGGGTTTTTTAAAAAATGGGCGGCATGGACAGGTTGGGCCAAAGGGCCTGTTTCCATGCTGTAAACCTCTATGACTCTATACAAGGCATTGGTGAGGCCGCACCTGGAGTATTGTGCACAGTTTTGGTCCCCGTATTTGAGGAAAGATGTAGGGGCATTGGAGGCAGTTCAGAGGAGGTTCACTAGATTGATTCCAGAGATGAGGGGTTTGTCGTATGACGAGAGATTGAACAGTTTAGGCCGATACTCTCTGGAATTGAGAAGAGTGAGGGGAGATCAAATTGAGATATACAAGATGATAAAAGGTATGGATAAAGTGGACGTGGAGCGGATGCTTCCTCTTGTGGGGCATTCTAGGACGAGAGGTCATAGTCTTGGGCTAAGGAGCAGCAAATGTAAAACAGAGTTGAGGAGAAACTATTCCCAAGGGGTTGTGAATCTGTGGAATTCGCTCCCCCAAAGTGCGGTGGATGCTGGGACAGTGAGTAAATTTAAGGAGGAGTTAGACAGATTTTTAATTGGTAATGGGTTGAAGGGTTATGGGGAGAAGGCAGGAAAATGGGGATGAGGAGCGTATCAGCCATGATCGAATGGCGGAGCGGACCCGATGGGCCGAATGGCCTAATTCTGCTCCTACGTCTTACGAACTTATGAACTTTGAATGTTTTTTTTTCCCAGGGTTGCACACGATGATGTCCTGGAGATTGACCTTCATTTCCCAAAAACTCCAGGCCAATCCTGAAGGGCTGGTAACCCGATTGTGCAGCCATTGGCAGAGGTCAAAGGGCATGACCCTATCCTGACAAGACAAAGTCACAAAGACACCCGACGTTATCTTAAAATTCATTTCCGACACCACTACTCAAACCAAATGAATTGTTATGAAGTATTTTGGGAGCCTGTTCCTTTCGGCGCTGAGCTTGTGCTTGGCTGGGTGACTCCCCTCGCCTGCTCAGAGCTGCCAATCCGTACATGATGCCCATGTGTCGGAGGAGCAGTGGGTTAGTGCTGGGACATAGCAGCTCACACCCCCTGCCCCTTGCTGCAGTGCTGCACGCTCAAAGCTGCCTCAAAATGGCACTCAGCATAAATCCCGAGTGACATTAAAGCCAGCCATCAGGACCTTTCTGCTCCCGGATCTGATGGGCCGAAAGTCGGAGCTCGTTCCGAGAGCAAAGGAATTTTGAGAGAGATAGCTGGAGCAAAGTCAAGCTGGTTTGCTTTAAAACACAAATAAGCAAGTAACTTTAACACACCCCCTCCAACATTCGCGGACACAGAGACACACACACACACCACACACACACATAGAGAGAGACACACACACACACACACACAGAAACACACACACACACACATAGACAGAGAGAGAGAGAGAGAGCCACACACAAAAACACAGAGAGAATCTTACCCCCCTCTGTTTGTTGAGCAGTGTCACTCCCAGAGGGAGCGGAAACCCTCTGACAGACTGACTTTATAAAGAGCTTGTGCTAAAGAATTCATTTATGGTGTTATATTGTAAATAATTTAACTTCTGTTGGTGTGCGTTAATAAGGGACTTAAAGGGGGAGGGATTATAGTCGCGAGCCCCTTTAAGGGGTGGTGTTTCAGAGGATGATAAAGTCTAAAGTCTAAAGTTTTTAAAGTTGAAAGTTTTTTTTAAGTTTAAAGTTTTTAAAGTTTATTTATTATTGTCACAAGTAGGCTTACATTAACACTGCAATGAAGTTACAGTGAAAATCCCCTAGTCGCCACCCTCCGGCGCCTGTTCGGGTTACACTGAGGGAGAATTTAGCATGGCCAATGCACCTAACCAGCACGTCTTTCAGACTGTGCCCTTTCGGATATGGCCCATTCAGCCAATTGGGCCAATGCTTGCAAATCCCTGGGCTGAACGTTGACTCCCCCAAGTCGTCTGGAGACCGGAGTCAAAGGAATCAGTGACATCTTCCACACTCTCTGTAACTAGTTATTCTTGCTAATTGAAATTTCTTTAGTTACTTCATTTGGTGGGGTCGCCACTCTTTCCAAGATAATCCCAAAGTGCATTCCAGTGCAGTAGTGTTGAAGTGTACTCCATGCAGTGTAATGCAGGAAATGTGGCAGCCAATTAGTGCACAGCAAGCTCCCACAGCCAATAAATGACAATGACCGGAATGTTTTTTCCGTGGTGTTGATTGAGGGACAAATATCGGAGGGAGAACGGCTGGGAAAACCTCCTCTTCTTCAAGATGATACCACGGGATCTTGTACATCCAGCTCAGAAGCAGATCGTTTAACAGCTCAGCTAAAAGCAGCTAAACTGATGAGGAACACCACTGTGCAAACAAGCCAAGCAGCCAATGTGAACTTCCACATCAGCTTGGCACCATTCTTTAGCGGCCCGCAGTGGGAATAAAACATGCGGCTTCACAGGAATGACAGGCGTGGACATGGATCGACAGGAGGACAACAGCGTCAAGTCCCATGTGGACATGGTGCTGGAACATTCCGAAAAGGTGTTCACCTCGAATCTTCTCTTGCAATTGAGGGGGAGAAATCAAGAAGGCAGCAACTTAGTTAGGAAGCAGCTCTGAGAAGTATCTTTGTTTACTTGTGGATAGCGCTGCTTAACATGGAACAATAGAGAACTGTCCATGAAGCAGACTCGGGATCCTGTTTGATGTAGTGCCCAGAGATTGGGCCTGATAGCTGTACGCAGACACAAAATTGTCTATCTCAGCGCAGCCTTTGCAGTGAAATGTAATCAGATCTTTAATTGCCCCTGCATCCCCCCGCATCACCCCCCCTCCACTCCCCAGTTCCAGAACCAATCCACTTCCCTAAAAGCAAAGGAGGGGGCCTTCAAGCCAAGACCATTTGGACACTAAGATGTCTAGTAAGATGCCTGTCTTTCCTCTCAAAATGCAATAATTAAGGTATAATAAACACGCAATGGGCTGAAATGATTCTATCCTTTCTGTTTTATTTCAGTAAAGATTGCGAGGACAGCTCTGTGTTACAAATTGGGATCTACAATTTCCAATTCCACCGGCAGGGAATTGCTTCTAATTTGTTTTCTTCTTTGCATTTTACTTTGACATTAACAATTTAGAGGGATTTCCTCTCCTCTTCTCCTTACAATGCATCTGAAATTTCAAACAGTTCACAGGAATCTCTGAGAGAATTCCCAACTGAACCCGTGACTTCAGAGACAGAATCGCAGACTGAAAGCCAAGCCTGAGGGGTTTATCCCTGCAGCCTATGCTACCTATCAGATAGACAAGTCTCAGAACAGAATGTATCGACTGTGCTCATTGCAATTGAATCCCCCTCAGCATCCTTTAATCATCCCTCAAGGTTATATCAAATAGAATTGCAGTTTTCTATCCAATGAGCACAATGCATTCTTGCCTAAGGACATGCCAGAGGTGTGATGGTTTTTTCTCAATATAGCACAGAACCATAGAATCATAGAAACCCTACAGTGCAGAAGGAGACCATTCGGTCCATTGAGTCTGCGCCGACCACAATCTCACCCAGGCCCTATCCCCATAATCCCACATATTTACCATGCTAATCCCTCTAACCTATGCATCCCGGAACACCAAGGGGGAATTTAACAAGGCCAACGCACCTAACCCGCACATCTTTGGACTGTAGGAGGAAACCGGAACACCCAGAGGAAACCCACGCAGACACGGGGAGAACGTGCAGACTTCGCACAGACAGTGACCCAAGCCAGGAATCGAACCCAGGTCTCTGGAGCTGTGAGGCAGCAGTGCTAACCATTGTGCCACCATGCCACATATTGTGAAGAAGCCAAGATGACAAGGGAGGAAATTACCAAAGACCAAATTGACGACCTTCAGTCTTTCACATCCTCAAATGTCCTCATCCCTTCCATGCTTACAGCACTAAAAGATAGAAGGATCCAGGCCGAATCTCAGTTTGAACAGTTGGTTGAAGATCTAGATCTGAGGATTCTTGGAGAGAGATGGAGCAAGGTGGAGGGTTGTAGCGGGGACACTATGGATTGCACAGAGAGAAGGTGGGAGGATTTGCAAGTGAGGATGGAGCAGAGGGAGTGGAGGATGCACAATAGGCCGGAGTTGGGAGAAGAAGCAGTGTGAACTGGGATGTAGAGGTTGTACAAGACATTGGTAAGGCCACACTTGGAATACTGTGTGCAGTTCTGGTCACCCTATTATAGAAAGGATATTATTTAACTAGAAAAAGTGCAGAAAAGATTTACTAGGATGCTACCGGGACTTAATGGTTTGAGTTATTAGGAGAGACTGGATAGACGGAGACTTTTTTCCCTGGAGCGTTGGAGGCTTAGGGGTGATCTTACAGAGGTCTATAAAATAATGAGGGGCATATATCAGCTAGATAGTCAACATCTTTCCCAAAGGTGGGGGAGTCTAAAACTAGAGGGCATAGGTTCAAGGTGTGAGGGGAGAGATACAAAAGGGTCCAGAGGAGCAAATTTTTCACACAGAGGGTGGTGAGTGTCTGGAACAAGCTGCCAGAGGTAGTAGTACAGGCGGGTACAATTTTGTCTTTTTAAAAAACATTTAGACAGTTACATGGGTAAGATGGGTATAAAGGGATATGGGCCAAAAGTGGGCAATTGGAACTAGCTTAATGGTAAAAACTGGGCGACATGGACAAGTTGGGCCGAAGGGCCTGTTTCTATGCTGTAAACCCCTCTGACTCTAGAGCAAGGGAGAGGATTGCAGTGGAAAAAAGGATATGAAGGTTTGAAGAGAGAAAGAAATGGTTGCCTTTGATAACCTCTGAACATCACATGGTGTTTTACATCCAATGGAAAGCTTTCCGAAATGTAGTCACTGCTCGAATGAAGAAATGCAGCCATGTTGTGCACAGGAAGATCCCATAAACAGCAATGAGATCAATCACAGAAAACCTGTTTTAGTGACACTGTTTGTGAATAAATATTGCCCCGATACCAGGGATAACTTCGCTGTCCTTCAGAATAGAACCATCGGATCTCTCACATCTGAACAAAAGTATGATAGAGTCTCAGTTTAACATCTCATCTGGAAAAACTGTACCTCCAACAAGGCAGGCAGCAAGCGATAATTCCACCGAGGAAACAGAGTATGACCCCTTCAGAACTACACGGCAGTGACACCCTAGGCTGTGAAATGGGCTTTGAACCCTTGACCTTCTGAGGAGAGAGCCTAAGCCTAACCCTAACCCATCAAGGCATAGGTGACACATTTGAACATTTGAAAATAATGCAATGTACACCCCAGGTAGGTACGAGTGATGGCAACCAACCCTCGACAAGAGAGTGACCTCTCACCTTCTTCAAGTGGCAGTAATGTGACAGCGATGCTGAGGCGGCCACTCCCGAGGCTGACCAGGTGAGGCTTGTCTGTCTGTACTTTCAGCCCTTTGCCCGTGTCGATAAGATCCAGGGGAGTGTTCTGATAGGAAAAGAAGAATGTCAAGAAATCAAATAGCTTAGGACAACATCAGAACACAAGGCATAAGAAGCAGGAGGAGCCTGTGAGTCCCTCAAGCCTGCTCCTCTACTTAATACAACCTTAGCTGGATCTTTAACTCCAGCTCAACTCTCCTGCCCATCCCCGTAACCTTAAATCCCCTTCGTGTCCAAAAATCTATCGGTCTCAGTCTTGAATGCTGAGTTGAGTTTATAAAGGTGTAAAGAATGTTTGTAATGATGTAAAAGAATTGTAGAAACTGTTAGAGGGGAAAAAAAACAGTGTGTGGTCCCTTTAAAAGCTGGTTTTGTGTTCAATGCTGGAATGTTTAAAATGCAGGTATGCAGAGTACACAGATGGCAGCATTTGTTGCAGAGACCAAAACATTAGGGTTGCCTTAGTATCAGTCTTTGCAGATGTTTGCATTCTGACAGCCTATCAGTTTAAAGATGAGATTCGGCTGTCAGGAACCTGTCAAATCTGAATTTTGCAGTTGTTGTCAACATCAAACCAATCCTGATGTCGAAAATTGATAGGTCATCCGAGTTATAAAAGGAGGAAATCAATTGAGAGAGAGCCAGAACAGAAGGATACCTCTAGAGTGGCTCTCCACTCCGCCAGCTAAAGGACTATCTCTGAAGAGAATTCTCCATCTATCTAACAAAAGGGGCATCAAGTCAGAAAGACCTTACAGACCGAGAAATCAACAGAAAAACTCCAAAAGCTTCTGAAAGTCATCAGACCTGGTTGTATATATTTTTTGAGAGTGACTCAGATTCTGTTGTTACTGTTTTGGTTATGAATGTTTCCTTGCCTTTATTTGAACAGCATTACAGTCGAACCTTCCTTTAAATAAAATGTTACTTGTTTAGTTAAAGTTCCGATTGGTTAAATAAAATGACTTGTTAATTATTCACGTAAAGCGAGAGTCAGGTCTTTATGTTAATGAACCTCTGAACGTTGATGTCGAACAGTTAACACTTTTCCAAACACTTTTACCAGATTACAAAGCGAGGTAAAAGGGAGTAACCTCTGCGTTGTAACAGTACACTCAATGATAGAACATCCACAACCCTCACGGATAGAGAATTCCAAGCATCCCCAAACCTCTGGGTGAAGAAATTTCTCCTCATCTCAATTCTAAATGGCCGACCCTTATCCCTAGATTATCTAGCCAGGTGTAACCAGCCCCTCAACATCCACCCTGTTAAGCCCCTTTAGATTTTAGCCCATTTCAGTAAGATCACCTCTTATTTTTCCAAATCTCAGGACAATTTCCACCCATAAGACCATAAGACCATAAGACATAGGAGCGGAAGTAAGGCCATTCGGCCCATCGAGTCCACTCCACCATTCAATCATGGTTGATTTCAACTCCATTTACCCGCTCTCTCCCCATAGCCCTTAATTCCTCGAGAAATCAAGAATTTATCAATTTCTGTCTTGAAGACGCTCAACGTCTCGGCCTCCACAGCCCTCTGTGGCAATGAATTCCACAGACCCACCACTCTCTGGCTGAAGAAATTTCTCCTCATCTCTGTTCTAAAGTGACTCCCTTTTATTCTAAGGCTGTGCCCCCGCGTCCTAGTCTCCCCTGTTAATGGAAACAACTTCCCTACGTCCATCCTATCTAAGCCGTTCATTATCTTGTAAGTTTCTATCAGATCTCCCCTCAACCTCCTAAACTCCAATGAATATAATCCCACGATCCTCAGACGTTCATCGTATGTCAGGCCTACCATTCCTGGGATCATCCGTGTGAATCTCCGCTGGACCCGCTCCAGTGCCAGTATGTCCTTCCTGAGGTGTGGGGCCCAAAATTGCTCACAGTACTCCAAATGGGGCCTAACCAGTGCTTTATAAAGCCTCAGAAGTACATCCCTGCTTTTGTATTCCAAGCCTCTTGAGATAAATGACAACATTACATTTGCTTTCTTAATTACGGACTCAACCTGCAAGTTTACCTTTAGAGAATCCTGGACTAGGACTCCCAAGTCCCTTTGCACTTTAGCATTATGAATTTTGTCACCGTTTAGAAAATAGTCCATGCCTCTATTCTTTTTTCCAAAGTGTACGACCTCGCACTTGCCCACGTTGAATTTCATCAGCCACTTCTTGGACCACTCTCCTAAACTGTCTAAATCTTTCTGCAGCCTCCCCACCTCCTCAATACTACCTGCCCCTCCACCTATCTTTGTATCATCGGCAAACTTGGCCAGAATGCTCCCAGTCCCGTCATCTAGATCGTTAATATATAAAGAGAACAGCTGTGGCCCCAACACTGAACCCTGCGGGACACCACTTGTCACCGGTTGCCATTCTGAGAAAGAACCTTTTATCCCAACTCTCTGCCTTCTGTCTGACAGCCAATCGTCAATCCATGTTAGTACCTTGCCTCGAATACCATGGGCCCTTATTTTACTCAGCAGTCTCCCGTGAGGCACCTTGTCAAAGGCCTTTTGGAAGTCAAGATAGATAACATCCATTGGCTCTCCTTGGTCTAACCTATTTGTTATCTCTTCAATAGCGGAGGGGTAGAGAACAAGCGGTGGACCAGATGGGTTTGAAAAGTGTGCTTACAGAGAGTACGCCTGGTTTTGTTTCCGTTTGGTGTGACTGACACTCAAATGGAAGTTTTTGTTGTAAGCAGGCAGGCAGCAAGCGATAATTCCACCGATGAAACAGAGTATGACTCAGAATTAGCAAAGAAATGAACACCTTTCTCAGTAAGCGGGGTGAAGTACCTCCACTTTCCCCTCAGCCACCCCCAGCTCAATAGGATAGACCTCACTTGGTCCCACTCTCATTTCTCTGTAACTCTGCCTTCTGGTTTTGCTCCCGCAGGGTAGCACAGTGGCACAGTGGTTAGCACTGCTGCCTCACAGAGCCAGGGACCCGGGTTCGATTCCCGGCTTGGGTCACTGTCTGTGTGGAGTTTGCACATTCTCCCCGTGTCTGCGTGGGTTTCCTCCGGGTGTTCCGGTTTCCTCCCACAGTCTGAAAGACATGCTGGTTAGATACATTGGCCATGCTAAATTCTCCCTCAGTGTACTCAAACAGGCTCCGGAGTGTGGCACTAGGGGATTTTCACAGTAACTTCATTGCAGTGTTAATGTAAGCCTACTTGTGACACTAATAAATAAATTTTCAAGTCCCTCCAGGTGATGGCCCTGTCACCAGGAACTGTTTCACACTCCAAGTGCAATCTCCATTCAAACCAGGAATTTCTTTGCTTTCAAGAGACATGGGCGTCGCTGGCTGGCCAGCATTTATTGCCCATCCCTAGTTGCCCGAGGGCAGTTGAGAGTCAACCACATTGCTGTGGCTCTGGAGTCACATGTAGGCCAGACCAGGTAAGGACAGCAGATTTCCTTCCCTAAATGGAACTAAATGGGTTTTTCCGACAATCGACAATGGTTTCATGGTCATCAGTAGATTCTTAATTCCAGGTATTTTTTATTTGGATTCAAACTGCACCATCTGCCAAGGCAGGATTTGAACCCGGGTTTCCAGAACACTAGCTGAGTTTCTGGATTAATAGTCTAGTGATAGTACCACTAGGCCATCGCCTTCCCAGAATGGACCTGGATCAGATCCCAAATCCTCTCCATCAGGCAGACAGTCCATCCAAACTTGGGGCGGCACGGTAGCACAGTGGTTAGCACTGCTGCTTCACAGCACCAGGGACCTGGGTTCGATTCCCGGCTTGGGTCACTGTCTGTGTGGAGTTTGCACATTCTCCTCGTGTCTGCGTGGGTTTCCTCCGGGTGCTCTGGTTTCCTCCCACAGTCCAAAGATGTGTGGGTTACGTTGATTGGCCATGCTAAAATTGCCACTTAGTGTCCTGAGATGCGTAGGTTAGAGGGATTAGTGGATAAATATGTAGGGATGTGGGGTGGGATTGTGGTCAGTGCAGACTCGATGGGCCAAATGGCCTATTTCTGCACTGTAGGGTTTCTATGATAACTCTCCTTCGCTGATTCACTCCCGTGACTGTGACAAACCCCACCTCAGTCGCTCTTCTGCTGAAACTCTCCTCCTTGCCGCTTATCAGCTGGAGACAAAGTGATGTCCGGACTCCACTCTCTATAAACACAGCTCATTTCAAACTCCAATGGCAGTATCTTATCCCTCGTCACATCCAACCCACCCATCGCACTGGCTGCTTACTCCCTCCCCTCTCCCCCACATCCACCCCTGCCCACCCCCTGCACCCTCCTCCCCTCAAACCTCCCGCACCCCCAAACTGGCCAATGGCCCCAATTGAAGCTTCTCATTTGTTTACTTGAAGCCCCCTCTTGACCCTGCCCTTTCCTGACTCTTGCCTCTGCCTCCTCCCGGCTTCCCCCGGACCTCTCCATTTCTGAGAAATCTTTGCCCCGGGGCGATAGGCTCTGTCTGACAGTGGGAGGTGAATTTGCCAAGTTATCCATCAACCGCACAGTAAGATCCACCTCTGGTCCGTTGGAATTCCGTGGATTTGGGATTGTTTCTGATGCCGCTAACTGCGAGGGGTTAGGAAAGAAGAAAACTTGCATTTATAGAGTGCCTCTCACAGCCTCGGACATCGCAAACACTGGATAGCCAATGTATGACTGTAGTTTTGTCAGGAAGGAAGCAGCCAACCTGCGCACAGCAAGATCCCATAAACAGCAGTGAGATACACGGCCATCGATATTGATGTGGGGATTTAGATTGAGGGGTTAATATTGGCTTGGGGTGAACCCGACATTGAAACGTTGCCCCTGAGATGGTCGACCAGGTATCTGCTTAAAGCCGCTCTTAAAACCTAGCACTACCAAACAATGCCGTATGCCCTCAGTGCCACACTGGGAATGCCAGCCTGTGCCCTTGAGGGGGAAAGTGAACCTTTGCCCTTGGAGGCGAGAATGTTACCCACTGAGTGCCAGCCCTGTCTGACACTGAGTGTAAAATGTGTCAGGCGATATTTGTAGTAAGAAGCCCTTTAGCTTCCATTTCATCAGTGTCGGGATGATATCTGACAGCTCGTGTTGCCATGGCAACTTCAAATCGCACAATGTCTGACTGCCTACCCCTGAGACGTGTTTGTGTGTAACATTCGTTACCCCCTCCTGCTGTGATTGACTCAGCTGGTGTCACAATATCATCCCCTGGTGTCTGCATTCTCTCAGAGTCAAAATCTAATCCGTCTTTCCACCTGGAGCAGACTACATTGCCTGACTTGTTATTTATCTCAATCACAGGGATTGTATTGCATCAGCCCTGACTGACTTGGGTCTGACTTGGAAGTGACCATCTCACTTTCTGTTTCATCCAATAGCTCCAACTCAAGAAGTTCGGCACCATCCAGGACAAAGCAGCCTGCTCGATTGGCAACCTGTCCACAAACATCCACCCATAGAATCATAGAATCTCTACAGTGCAGAAGGAGGCCATTCAGCCCATCGAGCCTGCACTGACCACAATCCCATCCAGGCCCTACCCCTGTAACCCCACATATTTATCTTGTTAATCCCCCTGACACTAAGGGGCAATTTAGCCAGGCCAATCAACCTAACCTGCATATTTTTGGACTGTGGGAGGAAACCGGTGCACCCAGAGAAAACCCACGCAGACACGGGGAGAATGTGCAAACTCCACACAGTCAGTCACCCGAGGCCAGAATTGAACCTGGATCCCTGGTGCTGTGAGGCAGCAGTGCTAACCACTGTGCCACCATGTCACTCCCTCCACCACTGATGGACAGTAGAAACTGTGTGTACCATCTACAAGACACACTGCAGGAGCTCACCAAGATTCCTTAGGCAGCACCTTCCAAACCCACGACAACTACCATCTAGAAGGACAAGAGTAGCAGATACATGGGTACACCACCACCGAGAGGTTCCCCTCCAAGTCACTCACCATCCTGACTTGGAAACATATCGGCCATTCCTTCACTGTCGCTGGGTCCAAATCCTGGAACTCCCTCCCTAACAGCACTGTGGGTGAACTGCAGCGGTTCAAGAAGGCGGCTCACCACTACTTTCTCGAGGGGCAATTAGGGATGGACAAGAAATGCCGGCCAGCGATGCCCACATCCCGTAGGTGAATAAAAAAACCTTGTTTGCTGAAAGCAGAGGGAGGTAGCTGCTATGGTTAAACTCAGTAAGAAGTCTCACAACACCAGCTTAAAGTCCAACAGGTTTATTTGGTAGCACGAAATAAACCTGTTGGACTTTAACCTGGTGTTGTGAGACTTCTTACCGTGTTTACCCCAGTCCAACGCCGGCATCTCCACATCATGGTTTAAACTCACAAGGAAAGATGTCCTCCAGGGATAGTGTGCTAGTGACAGACCAAATATTGTGATCAGATGAAATGTTCTATACCATAATGAGGTTATGCGTGGGACAAGCTAGCTCCAGAAGAATTAGGAAGAACTGCGTTAATAACATTATCCAATTATACTGAAAACAATTCAGCAGGATATACACCAAAGTGGCTGAGAGATTGGTTCCACAGTGCGTATAACCAGCTCTCTCTGTTCAACCTCTCAGTATTAACAATGGCATGCGTGGAATGCTGTGATATTTGTAGTTAATCTGCTTCTGCTGTAACCACTGGACAGCATTGTGAGTGAAGTGGGTTGCTGGAATTCACATTTGCATTCACTCTGTGCTAAAGTGTCAGCTGTGACTCACTCTGTCCCTCACTGAGTCCGGAGATTGTGGGTTTAAGTCTCGCTCTTGAGCGTCTAGTCAAGGCTGACGCTGTACTGAGGGAGTGCTGCACTATGGGAGGTGCTAGCTTTTGGATGAGATGCAGAACACAGTGGGAGTTCTCCCCTATGTCTTGGGCCACTGTTTATCCCTCAACCAACATCAACACAGAATAGAATTTCTGGCAGTTCTTTTTCTGCTTTGGTCTTGTCGGCACCTCAGGCTAACATCCGGATTCCTCCCACATTTATCTGGGTGGCGCTGGCTAATCCAGGCAGGAGCTGCTGAGATGGTCACCCTGAAAACAAAAACTTATTAATGGAAGTAACCTAATGATGGATCTTGAAGATTTCCAGTGATGAAATTGTGGCTACTCCCTTTGGGAGCATATTCCGTTGAGGGATTACCCGTGAGAAGAAAGTCTAGGAAAGAAATGTTCTTTGTAGTTTGTGTGGATGACAACCACAAGGCTTTCATAACAAGAGGATTTGGATATAGGGATAGGGATCTTTTGCTGCAATTGCATAGGGCATTGGTGAGGCCACACCTGGAGTATTGTGTACAGTTTTGGTATCCTTATCTGAGGAAGGATGTCCTTGCTATAGAGGGAGCACAGCGAAGGTTTACCAGGCTGATTCCTGGGACGGCAGGTCTGTCATATGAGGAGAGGCTAAGTCGGTTAGGATTATATTCACTGGGGTTTGGAAGAGTGAGCGGGGATCTCATAGAAACTTATAAAATTCTAACAGGATTAGACAGGGTTAGACAGGGTAGATTCAGAAAGAATGTTCCCAATAATCGGGGGGTCGTAGTTTGAGGATAAACCTTTTAGAACAGAGGTGAGGAGAAATTTCTTCACCCAGAGGGTGATGAATGTGTGGAATTCACTACCACAGATAATAGTTGAGGCCAAAACATTGTCTGATTTCAAGAAGAAATTAGATACAGCTCTTGGGGCTAAAGGGTTCAAGGGATAAGGGGGGAAGGGGAGGGATCAGGATATTGAATTTGCTGATCAGCCATGATCAAAATGAATGGCGGAGCAGGCTCGAAGGGCCGAATGGCCTCCTCCTGCTTCTGGTTTCTATGTTACTATGTTACCTCATTGCCGCTTGTGAGATCTTACTGTGCACAAATTGGCCGCTGTGTTTCCCACATTGCAGTAGTAGCTATTCTTCAAGAATACTTTGTTGGCTGTAAAATACTTACGGGCTTCCTGAGAAAATGAAAGGCACTATAGAAATGCAAGTCTTTATTTCTCCTTGTGAAAACCAACGTTCACATTGATGGAATGTACGTGAAAACCACTGAGACGCACAGACACTGATTCCCGAACCACTGCGACCCACAGACACTGATTCCCAAATCACTGCGATCCACAGACACTGATTCCCAAATCACTGCGACCCACAGACACTGATTCCCAAACCACTGAGACCCACAGACACTGATTCCCAAACCACTGCGACGCACAGACACTGATTCCCAAATCACTGAGACCCACAGACACTGATTCCCAAACCACTGAGACGCACAGACACTGATTCCCAAATCACTGCGACCCACAGACACTGATTCCCAAACCACCGAGACGCACAGACACTGATTCCCAAACCACTGAGACGCACAGACACTGATTCCCAAACCACTGAGACGCACAGACACTGATTCCCAAATCACTGAGACGCACAGACACTGATTCCCGAACCACTGAGACCCACAGACACTGATTCCCAAATCACTGCGACCCACAGACACTGATTCCCAAATCACTGCGACCCACAGACACTGATTCCCAAACCACTGCGACCCACAGACACTGATTCCCGAACCACTGAGACGCACAGACACTGATTCCCAAATCACTGAGACGCACAGACACTGATTCCCAAATCACTGCGACCCACAGACACTGATTCCAGAACCACTGTGACGCACAGACACTGATTCCCAAATCACTGCGACCCACAGACACTGATTCCCGAACCACTGAGACACACAGACACTGAGTCCCAAATCACTGCGACCCACAGACACTGATTCCCGAACCACTGAGACGCACAGACACTGATTCCCAAATCACTGCGACCCACAGACACTGATTCCCAAACCACTGAGACGCACAGACACTGATTCCCAAACCACTGAGACGCACAGACACTGATTCCCAAATCACTGAGACGCACAGACACTGATTCCCAAACCACTGAGACGCACAGACACTGATTCCCAAACCACTGAGACGCACAGACACTGATTCCCAAATCACTGAGATCCACAGACACTGATTCCCAAATCACTGAGACGCACAGACACTGATTCCCAAATCACTGAGACGCACAGACACTGATTCCCAAACCACTGAGACGCACAGACACTGATTCCCAAATCACTGAGACGCACAGACACTGATTCCCGAACTACTGAGACGCACAGACACTGATTCCCGAACTACTGAGACCCACAGACACTGATTCCCGAACTACTGTGACCCACAGACACTGATTCCCGAACCACTGCGATCCACAGACACTGATTCCCAAACCACTGAGATCCACAGACACTGATTCCCGAACCACTGCGATCCACAGACACTGATTCCCAAATCACTGAGACCCACAGACACTGATTCCCAAATCACTGAGACGCACAGACACTGATTCCCAAACCACTGCGACCCACAGACACTGATTCCCAAACCACTGAGACGCACAGACACTGATTCCCGAACCACTGAGACCCACAGACACTGATTCCCGAACCACTGAGACCCACAGACACTGATTCCCGAACCACTGAGACGCACAGACACTGATTCCCAAATCACTGAGACGCACAGACACTGATTCCCGAACCACTGAGACCCACAGACACTGATACCCGAACCACTGAGACGCACAGACACTGATTCCCAAATCACTGAGACGCACAGACACTGATTCCCGAACCACTGAGACCCACAGACACTGATTCCCGAACCACTGAGATGCACAGACACTGATTCCCGAACCACTGAGACCCACAGACACTGATTCCCGAACCACTGAGACCCACAGACACTGATTCCCGAACCACTGAGACGCACAGACACTGATTCCCAAACCACTGCGATCCACAGACACTGATTCCCGAACCACTGAGACCCACAGACACTGATTCCCGAACCACTGAGATCCACAGACACTGATTCCCAAACCACTGAGACGCACAGACACTGATTCCCGAACCACTGAGACGCACAGACACTGATTCCCGAACCATGAGAGCCACAGACACTGATTCCCGAACCACTGAGACCCACAGACACTGATTCCCGAACCACTGCGATCCACAGGCACTGATTCCCAAACCACTGAGACCCACAGACACTGATTCCCGAACCACTGCGATCCACAGACACTGATTCCCAAATCACTGAGACGCACAGACACTGATTCCCAAACCACTGAGACGCACAGACACTGATTCCCGAACCACTGAGACGCACAGACACTGATTCCCAAATCACTGAGACGCACAGACACTGATACCCGAACCACTGAGACGCACAGACACTGATTCCCGAACCACTGAGATCCACAGACACTGATTCCCAAACCACTGAGACCCACAGACACTGATTCCCAAACCACTGCGATCCACAGACACTGATTCCCGAACCACTGCGACCCACAGACACTGATTCCCAAACCACTGCGATCCACAGACACTGATTCCCGAACCACTGCGATCCACAGACACTGATTCCCAAACCACTGCGATCCACAGACACTGATTCCCGAACCACTGTGATCCACAGACACTGATTCCCGAACCACTGAGATCCACAGACACTGATTTCCGAACCACTGAGATCCACAGACACTGATTCCCAAACCACTGCGATCCACAGACACTGATTCCCGAACCACTGAGATCCACAGACACTGATTCCCAAACCACTGCGATCCACAGACACTGATTCCCGAACCACTGAGATCCACAGACACTGATTCCCGAACCACTGAGATCCACAGACACTGATTCCCGAACCACTGAGACCCACAGATACTGATTCCCGAACCACTGAGACGCACAGACACTGATTCCCAAATCACTGAGACGCACAGACACTGATTCCCGAACCACTGAGATCCACAGACACTGATTCCCGAACCACTGCGACCCACAGACACTGATTCCCAAACTACTGCGATCCACAGACACTGATTCCCGAACCACTGAGACCCACAGACACTGATTCCCGAACCACTGAGACGCACAGACACTGATTCCCAAATCACTGAGACGCACAGACACTGATTCCCGAACCACTGAGATCCACAGACACTGATTCCCGAACCACTGAGACCCACAGACACTGATTCCCAAACCACTGAGACGCACAGACACTGATTCCCGAACCACTGAGACGCACAGACACTGATTTCCAAATCACTGAGATCCACAGACACTGATTCCCGAACCACTGAGATCCACAGACACTGATTCCCAAATCACTGAGACGCACAGACACTGATTCCCGAATCACTGAGACCCACAGACACTGATTCCCAAATCACTGAGACACACAGACACTGTCTGACTCCCTGACCATTTCTTAAAAACCATTTTTCCCCTCTTAAGTGTTAAACTTCAATTAAAAGAAAGAAAGCATAGGTTTTAACCTTTAATATAAGGAAAGAAAGGTGGTCGAAGGCGGGACCCTCACAACATTTTAGAAGCATTTAGATGACCACTCGAAACGCCATCGCGTACGGACCAAGTGCTGGAAAATGGGATTAGAATAGGTCGGTGCCTGATGGCCGGCACAGACACAATGGGCCGAAGGGCCTCTTTCTCTGCTGTAAAACTCTATGGCCAGGATTTTACCGGATTGCCCCACTCGTGGGTTCAGCGAGCCGGTGAAATTACGCAAGAGCCGGGAATTCAGGATTGTGACCGATTTCCCGGCTCTCGTGATCTTACCAGAACCGGATTTCCGGCCCGGTCAGCTCTCGCCCACTCTCGGTGAGAGGCTGAATAAAGTATTTAAATGTATTTAAACAGTGTTTTGCATGTGATTAGTGAGCCTGGGGCTCAATCGTCCAGGCTCACTTGCCTTTGTGGCCTCGCCGGGAGAGGTTCTCTCTGGCAAAGAAAATACCTGCTTCCCCTGTTGCCCTCACCGTAGAACAGGAGGCCATGGGGAGGCCGAGGGTGCCTCTTGGTGAGTGCCAGCCTGGCACCTTGGCAATACCCACTAGGCAGTGCCAGGGGGTGGGGCCTGAAGGAGTAGGGCCTGGAGTGGATGGGGCCTGGATGGGTGGGGCCTATGTGGCAGGGCCTGAAGGGGTGCGGCCGAGAGTGAATGGGGCCTGGAGAGGTGAGGCCTATGTGGCAGGGCCTGGAGGGGTGAGGCCTGGAGGGGGTGTGACCAGGCGGGATGGCCCAATCAGGAAGGGGGGCAGGCCGCTGTCGCTCTGCAGGCAATTGATGGGGGGAGGGGGGCCCACTGCCACTCTGAAGGCAATGGGTGGGCGAGGGAGGGGGGCTCGCTGCCTCTCTGCAGGCGATCATGGTGGAGGGAGGGGCCCGCAATCAGTCTGCATGGCAGAGGGGGCAACAGGAACTATATTTTCAGGTAGTGCGGGGCTCGTAACAGGCCACAGGCCCCTCAATTGCGTTTGCAGGAGCCGAGGCTGGGTTGAGGCCGGCTGCAGCAGCAGATGCCTGACAAATCCCTCTCTCTCTCTGTCAGGCCTCCGCTGCTGCAATTGTGCATGTGCAGCCACAGAGGTCTGCACATGTGCAATAGCTCCCTCTGCTGCCTGATCAGGCAGGCTGATGATTTTATGTCCTGCCCACTACCTCAAGTAGCTAGAAACAGTCTAGCCCATGTTAGAACCTAAAATTGTAAAACCCATTCAGCTACCCACCCATATCCCTTCTCAATTCTCATCTCCACCCCACTTTTTTTTAAATTAAGATCTAGGCCTGCTACACACGGGTCCCTGACTAAGGAAGACACCTAGATATCAGTATTGTCCAATGATGACTCAATAGATAATTTCACGTGAAGTCAGTTGTTAATTCTCCTTGGAGTTTCACCCAATACTACAGCAGAGTGGTCAGTGACTTGGGGCATAGATTTAAAGTGATTGATAGAAAGATTAGAGAAGAGATTAGGAAAAATGTTTTCACCCAGAGGGTTGTGGGGGTCTGGAACTCACTGCGTGAAAGGCTGGGAGAGGCAGAAAATCTCAACGCATTTAAATGGTGTCCGGATTTGCACCTCTCATGCCGTAACCTGCAGGGCTACGGACCAAATGCTGGAAAGTGGAATTAGGCTGTGTGGCTTGTTTTTTGGTGGGTGCAGATCCAATGGAAAGGGGCCTCTTTCTGTGCTGTCAACTTTCTATAATTCTATCATTACTTCCTAAATGTGCAGGATATTTCTCAGACCATTCATCATCATGGAAGTCCAGAGGTAATCCATCATCACCTCATGACTAGGACAATCTCTTGTCCAAATTCCCTTTGTCAACTGAGCTTTGGTCAATATCTAACACTGATCAGGTCTCTAAATATTCAGCGTGGAGATTCTATATAAAACCAGCTTCTAGTTCTAGTTAACAGGTGGTGTTGTGGAGTGAATGCCTGAACTCAGTCATCGGAATTCAGCTGAGGGTTCATCAGCTGAGTGTGGCCGACGTCTTGGGCCATTTAATCGTTCCTTAAAAGTCTTTACACTCGCCATGAGAATCACACTTTCTGTTGTCACACTTCAGAAAGAAATGAAAACATTTCCACTTTGACCATTCCTCCCACCAGCCCAGGGTGTTCCAAAGTGTTTTGAGTGAGAAACACATCTATCAGCCAATCAGCATCTAGTTCATGCAAGCAGCAATGGGATAATAACCCATTGACCTGTTTTCGGGATCTGACAATGGAAAGTGAAGCTATATTCTCACAGCATCTTTCACAACATCAGGTTGGCACAAAGTATTTGACAACCAATGAAATACTTCGCATATTGGCAGCCAATTTGGGCACAGCAAGCCCTCACCATCATCAATGAGACCAACCAGATAATCTGTTGAAGCAGCATTAGCTGAGGGATGAATATTGACTAAGAAAGACATTCCTGCTCTTCCTCGGAATTGTGCCATGGGATCTTTTATATCCACCCGAGAGGGATAACATCTCATCTGGAAGTCAACACCTCTGGCGGTGTGGCACTCCATCAGTACCACACAGAGTGTTACCCACTGAGGGCAGTGTGGCACTCCATCAGTGGCACACAGCATTTCACCCACTGAATCATGGTTACAATGCACTGGTAGCATTCATGTCAAGAGGGCTAGAATACAAGAGCAGGGATGTACTTCTGAGGCTGCAAAGGCTCTGGTCAGACCCTATTTGGAGTATTGTGAGCAGTTTTGGGCCCCATATCTAAGGAAGGATGTGCTGGCCTTGGAAAGGGTCCAGAGGAGGTTCACAAGAATGATCCCTGGAATGAAGAGCTTGTTGTATGAGGAACAGTTGAGGACTCTGGGTCTGAACTCGTTGGAGTTTAGAAGGTTGAGGAGGGATCTTATTGAAACTTACAGGATACTGTGGGGCCTGGATAGAGTGGACGAGGAGGGAATGTTTCCACTAGTAGGAAAAACTAGAACCAGAGGGCAGAAGCTCAGGCTAAAGGGACGATCCTTTAGAACAGAGATGAGGAGGAATTTCTTCAGCCAGAGAGTGGTGAATCTGTGGAGCTCTTTGCCGCAGAAGGCTGTGGAGGCCGGGTCATTGAGTCATAGAGTCATAGAGCTTCACAACATGGAAACAGGCCCTTCGGCCCAACTTGTCCATGCAGCCTTTTTTTTAAACCCCTAAGCTAGTCCCCAATTGCCCGCCTTTGACCCATATCCCTCTATACCCATCTTACCCATGTAACTGTCTAAAAGACAAAATTTTACCCGCTCCTACTACTACCTCTGGCAGCTTGTTCCAGACACTCACCACCCTCTGTGTGAAAAAAATGCCCCACTGGACCATTTTGTATCTCTCCCCTCTCACCTAAACCTATGCCCTCTAGTTTTAGACTCCCCTACCTTTGGGAAAGGATATTGACTATCTGGCTGATCTATGCTCCTCATTATTTTATAGACCTCTATAAGATCACCCCTCAGCCTCCTACGCTCCAGAGAAACAATTCCCAATCTATCCAGCCTCTCCTTATAACTCAAACCATCAAGTCCCGGTCGCATCCTAGTAAATCTTTTCTGCATCTTTCTAGTTTATAATATCCTTTATATAATAGGGTGTGTCTTTAAGACAGAGATAGACAGGTTCTTGATTAATAAGGGGATCAGGGGTTATGGGGAAAAGGCAGGAAAATGGGGATGAGAAAAATATCAGCCATGATTGAATGGCAGAGCAGACTCGATGGGCCGAGTGGCCTAATTCTGCTCCTATATCTTGTGGTCTTATGGTCTATCTGACAACCTGCTGTCTGTAGTACCTTAGAGCAAAGAGAAAACTGGCTACAAAATATTCTAGACATCAGTTGCCTTTGTTCCTTATCCAGCATGTTTTACCTGAATGATTTTCTGTGATTTTTTCATTGGACCAGTGACGTTCCTGTTTGCGTTGTCCATGATGATATCATTTATCATCGCTCCTTCACACTCCTGGATATCCTGGGAAAAAAAGAGAAAAAAATTATTCTTCCGCTTTCAGATTAGGTGCTTCACAGAATCTCTTCTTAAAGTCTCCTCACCCCACAATCAGAAGGCTGAGGGTTCAAATCCCACCCACTCCAGAGATTTGACCACAAAATCTAGACTGGCAATGCCAGTGCAGTACGGAGGGAGTGGTGAATTGACATAGGCGCTGTCTTTCAGATAAGACATAAAACTAAGACACTGTCTACCCTTCCAGATGACGGTAACAGAACACATGCCACTCATCGTGTGGCATCCCAGACAGTGCAGCACACCCTCGGCACTGCGCTGAAGTGTCAGAGTAATGATACACTTTCAGAGACTTCATTAGTGAGCCAAGGAGATTTATTTAGCGATTTTTGAGAGCAACAGCATGTTTGCAAGTAGCTCTGCGACACCACAGCTCAGAGGCAGCACGGTAACACAGTGGTTAGCACTGCTGCCTCACAGCCTCAGGAACGTGAGTTCAATTCCCAGCTTGGGTCACCTCCTGTGCAGAATCTGCACGTTCTCCCCGTGTCTGCGTGGGTTTCCTCCCACACTCCGAAAGACGTGCTGGTTAGCTGTATTGGCCATGCTGAATTCTCCCTCAGCGTACCCGAACAGGTGCCGGAGTGCGGCGATGAGGGGATTTTCACAGTAACTTCACTGCAGTGTTAATGTAAACCTACTTGTGACACTAATAAATAAACTTAAAACTTAAACTTTAAACCTCAGCCTAGGAGAACTCCTTCCCCTGAAGTGGTTCCCCACTCTGAATCCTGATTGGTCACCCAGGCCAGGTGACCTTTACCCTTACAGTTCTGTAGAAGAGTCACATGGACTCAAAAGATTAACCCTGTTTCTCTCTCCTCAGATGCTGCCAGACCTGCTGAGTTTATCCAGCATTTTCTATTTTTATGACATTACTCTGCTGTGTTGCCCTTAAAGGGATAATCTGCCTAGACTTTGAACTCAAATTGTGGATTGAAGTTTGTGCCCAGAATCTTGTGATTACCAATTGCCACATCAATTAAACAGAATTAACAGGGAAAATGGTTGACCAGTCCATTACTGCTTCTGTTGGTCGATCAGAATAAATTGGTCAAAGAACAAAGAACAATACAGCACAGGAACAGGCCCTTCGGCCCTCCAAGCCCGTGCCGCTCCCTGGTCCAAACTAGACCATTCTTTTGTATCCGTCCATTCCCACTCCGTTCATGTACACATCTGGCCTGATGTATCATCTCGATCAGATTACTCCTCGCAGAGCTGGAGTTGACATTCTAAAGGCCATCTCTATTGGTGCTTGGAGGGAGTGGGCCTCCTTCATGGGCCCACAGCCTGCTTTGGACATGGAAACACTGGAGTAGGTGGAAGAAAGATTTACAAGGATAATATCAGAATTGAGAGTTCATACTCATCAGGAAAGACTGACAGGCTGGGGCTGTTTTCTGTAGAACGCAGAATCATAGAATCCTTACAGTGCAGAAGGAGGAGGTCACTCGGCCCATTGAGACTGCACCGAGTCTCTGACAGAGCATTCCATCCAGGTCCTTTCCGTAACCCCACATATTTACCCCGCTAATTCCCCTAACCTACACATCTTGGACCACTGAGAGGCAATTTAGCGTGGCCAACCCAGCTAACCTGCACATCTTTGGAGTGTGGGGGGGAAGCCAGAGCACCCGGAGGAAACCCACGCAGACACGGGGAGAACATGCAAACTCTGCATAGACAGTGACCCAAGGCTGGAATTGAACCTGGGTCTCTCGCACTTTGAGGCAGCAGTGCTAACCACCAGTCACTGTGCCGTCCAGAAGGCTGATGGGTGGCACTTTAAAATTATGAAGAGGTTTGATTGGGTGGGGAGAGAGAATATGTTTGTATTTGTGAACGAACACACGCGCTCTCTCATTGGGTGTGAAGTGTTCACACTGTTGGGTGGATCGAGAACCAGATTCATGATAATTAGCAAAAGAAGCAATGGAGACACGAGGAAAGGCCAGTGGGTTAGGTTGAGGGGAGGTGATGGCCTCGTGGTATTATCGCCAGACTATTAATCCAGAAACTCAGCTAATGTTCTGGGGGACCCGGGTTCGAATCCCGCCATGGCAGATGGTGGAATTTGAATTCAATAAAAAATATCTGGAATTAAGAATCTACTGATGGCCCTGAAACCATTGTCGATTGTCGGAAAAAAACCCATCTGGTTCACTAATGTCCTTTAGGGAAGGAAATCTGCTGTCCTTACCCAGTCTGGCCTACATGTGACACAGTAAGAGTTTTAACAACACCAGGTTAAAGTCCAACAGGTGTTGTTAACCTGGTGTTGTTCAAACTCTTACTGTGTTTACCCCAGTCCAACGCCGGCATCTCCACATCATGGCTACATGTGATTCCAGAGCCACTGAAATGGCCTAGCAAGCCACTCTGTTGAAGGGCAACTAGGGATGGGCAATAAATGCTGGGCAGCCAGCGACGCCCATGTCCCACGGATGAATTTTTAAAAAGGTGTAGAATGCGCCGCCTGAGCATGTGGTGGAGGCAGGTTCAATAGAGGCATTCAGAAAGGGAATTGGATCATTATCTGAAAAGGAAGGATATGCCAAGTACTCAGAAGTGGAGAGAAGGATCTTGCATTCATTTACTGCCTTTCCCATCCTAAACATTTCCCAATCCGGCTTTGTGAAGTGTAGTCATTGTTGTAACGCAGGAAACATGGCAGCCAAATTTGAGCACAGCAAGACCCCACAAACAGGATTGTGATCATCTGCTTCTTTTTAGTGATGTTGTTTGATACTGGATACTGGGTTTGGGGGAAAGGTGGGGGAATGGCACAGGGTGCATTCCTCATTCAGAGAGACAGCGCCGGCACGATGGGCCAAATGGCCTCCTCCTGTGCTTTAACAATTTGTGATAGTAATGCTCAGATTCACCTCGACAGGGGCCTTCATAAAGGTCTCTTTTTATCATTGTGTTGGCTGGTTCTGCTGGTGAAGGATGAATTCTCGTTGTCAATAATCCACTGCTAACAGCGCAGCGTGTTAATGGTTAAACTGTCCTCTGTACCAGCTCAGGGAAAAACCCCATGTGCACACCCTCGCTCTGGTTACACAGGCCCGTCAGTCATCAGCAAGCCACACTGCTTTGGTAACTCACTGACGTAGACTCTGCAAGCCAGCTGCCTGGGTTTCAGCGTAAGAAAAAAAACTCCTCAAGCCATATGTGGGGAGAAAATGGAAAACATACAAAGATTATTCCCTTGATGCTCCATGTTTCAGATCACAGCTGTTCAATCACCCAGCCACCCCCGGACCAATCCCACCCTCCCAGCTTCCTCTGGTGCACAGGGCAAGCTGACAACCCACCATTGCCAAGCTCAGCTGCCATGGCAACAACAGCAACAACTTCTCGCAACAGTTCTAATGATGGGATTCGATAATGAAAGCAATTAGCAGCACGGGCCGCCAGGGACTATTGGAGCGAGGCACTGGGGGGGAGAAGGACAGATCTCACCAACACTTCCCTCCCTCACCCCCACTCAAGCACAAGCACACTCTCCTTCATTCAAATATTTTGCGTTAAATCCTTCAAGGTTTCTGTTTCTCACCGTCCCAGTTAACGAGATATACCGAGTACTCGGGAGTGGAGAGAAGGATCTTGCATTCATTTAGTGCCTTTCCCATCCTAAACGCTTCCCAATCCTGCTTTGTGAAGTGTAGTCACTGTTGTAACACAGGAAACATGGCAGCCAAATTTGAGCACAGCAAGATCCCACAAACAGGATTGTGATCATCTGCTTTTTTTTTAGTGATGTTGTTTGATACTGGATACTGGGGATGGCTCCCTTACTCTTCCATAGAATCCCCACAGTGCAGAATAGGCCATTCGGCCCATTGAGTCTGCACCAACTCTCTGACAGGGTATCCTACCCAGGCCCTATCCCCATAACCCCACACATTTACCCCACTAATCCCCCAACCCACACATCCTGGGACATTAAGGAGCAATTCAGCATTGCCCAATCCACCTAATCTACACATCTTTGGAGTGTGGAAGGAAACTGGAGCACCCGGAGGAAACCCACGCAGACACGAGGGGAATGTGCAAACTCCACACAGTCACCTGAGACCGGGAATCGAACCCAGGTCCCTGGCCCTGTGAGGCAGCAGTGCTGACCACTGTGCCACCGTGGTTACTTCTGGAAGAGGCAAGTGTGAAACCTCTCTCCCTCTGGGTTTATATCTCTCTGACCTTCCTTCAATCACCTCCTCCAGCAAGTTCTCATGCTTTAGAACGTGGCCAAACCAACCTTGACGTATTCTATTTTGAAATAATGGCCAGAACCTCACGCGCTGTGATTGGATGCACGGCCCACCTGAAGGAGCACAAACTCGCGTGAGTAAATGTCGGACAGGCGTCGCCACGTCAAGGTGATGTCGCACCATATCACAGTCTGCGGGCTCGCTCCTGACTCCTGCACACCCCCACCGACAATCAACGTTCCAGTGAAACCAATTAATGCCCTGATCGACTGGGATTTTTAGCGGCCTGTGCACTTTTCCACTTAGTGCATGTGCCAATCGACCAGGGAAACTTTATACAAGTTCATAAATTCACAGGAGCAGAATTAGGCCATTCGGCCCATCGCGTCATTCGATCATGGCTGATATGTTCCTCATCCTCATTTTCCTAGAATCATAGAATCCCTACAGTGCAGAAGGAGGCCATTCGACCCATCATGTCTACAATCATGTCTACATTGACCACAATCCCACCCAGACCCTATCCCCATAACCCCACATATTTACCCTGCTAATCCCCCTGACACTAGGGTCCATTTAGCATGGCCAATCAACCTAACCCGCACATCTTTGTACCATGGGAGGAGACTGGAGCACCTGGAGGAAACCCACGCAGACACGGGGAAAACGTGCAAACTCCACACAGACAGTGACCTGAGGTTGGAATCGAACCCGGAACCCTGGCACTGTGAGGCAGCAGCGCTAACCACCGTGCCACCGTGCCATCCACTATGCCTTCCCCCCATAACCATTACCAATTAAAAATCTGTCTAACTCTTCCATAAATTTACTCACTGTCCCAGCATCCACCGCGCTTTGGGGTAGTGAATTCCACAGATTCACAACCCTTTGGAAGAAGTAGTTTCTCCTCAACTCTGTTTTAAATTTTCTGCCTCTTAACCTAAGACTATGACGTCTCTGTTATCGCCTGCTCCCTGGATGTTTTTGCATTGTTCTTGATCCAGGGGACAGGCTAAAATTCCCAGGAGGCGTTTGAAGATTGAGGAGTTTGGAACGTTGCCTCTGGAGTTGGGTTTGAGATCGTTTGTGGCATTTTCTGTCTGCGCGAATATTCTTGGGTCAAGACTGGAGCTCCGAGGCAGATCCACAGTAACTGTTGGACTTCAGGGACCTCAGTTTCTGCTCACCTGTTCACCTGTCCACCCGCTCACCTCCTCACCTGCCCACTCGCCCACTTGCCCACCCATTCGCGCCCTCATTTGTCTTGACACCTGCCCTCTTCCCGCCCACCCCCCCCGCCCCCCCAGCGGCACTCAGCACGTTTCACTTTGGCCACCAGTTCATTGGTCAGCCAGTGAGGAATCGCTGTTGGGAGCCAATGGCAGGAGCGGATTTCCCAGAGACTGTCCGACAAGGTGACAATGTCATCTATTGACCTTGGAATTCCAAACTCCTTGTCCAGCTCAGGCCCCCCCAGCCTGCAGGATCCAGACCACAAGATTTGAACTCCACAACTCTGAGGTTGGCGACATCTGCTGACAATTTCGATCCAATCTGAAGAACTGAAGGTGAGCATGCAGGTGCAGCAGGCGGTAAAGAAGGCAAATGGCATGTTGGCCTTCATTGTGAGAGGTTTTGAGTACAGGAGCAGGAATGTGTTGTTGCAAATATACAGGGCCTTGGTGAGGCCACACCTAGAGTATTGTGTGCAGTTTTGGTCTCCTTTTCTGAGGAAGGATGTTCTTGCTCTGGAGGGAGTGCAGCAAAAGTTTACCAAGCTGATTCTGGGGATGGCGGGACTGATGTATGAGGAGAGATTGACTGGGTTAGGATTGTTTTCACTGAAGTTCAGATGAATGAGGGGGGATCTCATAGAGACTTATAAAATTCTAACAGGACTAGACAGGGTAGATGCAGGGAGGATGTTCCTGATGGTGGGGGAGTCCAAAACCAGGGGTCACAGTTTGAGGATTCAGGGTAGACCATTTAGCAAGGAGATGAGGAGACATTTCTTCACCCAAAGAGTGGTGAGCCTGTGGAATTCATTACCACAGGAAGTAGTCGATGTCAAAACATTGAATGTATTCAAGAGGCGGCTGGATATAGCACTTGGGGTGAATGGTTATGGGGAGAAAGCAGGATTAGGCTATTGAGTTGGATGATCAGACATGATCGTAATGAATGGCGGAGCAGGCTCGAAGGGCCGAATGGCCTCCTCCTGCTCCTATCTATGTTTTTATGTTTCTATGAACATTTCGAATCAGTAGGAATCGAGATTAGACGATAATCACATTGTGAAAAAACAGACTCCTGCCAGAGAAAGAAATCTTATCAACTGGGCTGTGGAATGTTCACATTGCCGCCCCTGTACAACAACAATAACAACAACTGGCGCAACACCTTTCAAGTAATAACACATCCCTGGCTGCTTCACAGCAGCATTTCAAACCAAATGTAACCCTGGACCATGGACGGAGATGTTAATACCAGTGACCAAAACCTTGGTCAAAGAACAAGTCCATAAAGAGCAAAGGAGGACAAGTGAGAGGTGTTTAGGGAACTCTTACAGGCTGAGCAGCTGAAAACGCAGGTGCCAGGTGATGGACCAATTAAAATCAAGGATCAGACCACATGACCAAAAGATGGAGCAGCAGAAGTTGGCCATTCGGCCCATCGAGTCTGCTCCGCCATTCAATGAGATCATGGCTGATCTGATGTGATGATCCTCAACTCCACTTTCCCGCCTTATCCCCAAAAACCCTTGATTCCCTGAATGACTAAAAATCTGTCTGTCTCAGCCTTGAACTCACTTCGTGACCCGGCCTCTACAGCCCTCTGTGGTAAAAAAGTCCACAGATTCACTCCCTCTGAGAGAAGAAATTCCTCCTTATCTCTGTCTTAAGGGGGCAGGAGGCCAGAGCAGAACTTTCTCAGAGGGTTATGAGGTACAGGGGGTTAGGGAGATGGGGAGGTCCGAGGTCCAGGGAGCGATTTGTAAACAAAGACAAGAATTTTAAAATCTGACTGAGGAGCCACTCAGCCAGTGAGGCAATTCCAATCAACTGGAAGAGAGATACTCAGGAAGTGATGGAAAGATATTGTATAAACAAAGTCTATCTTCTTTCAGCCATTCAGCCATCAAGGTGCCCAGCTGATACTGTGTTAACGTGAAGATTACACTCGCAGTTATCTCTATATTAATTACCGGTGAGGACACAGTTGTCTAGACATTTCACACGGTGCCACACTGAAACCAGCTTCATTCTCTACATTCCCTTCCTTTCAAATACATGAGAAGCTGTGTGAAACCTCAGTGATAGAATCAGCATTGCTTCTTCAAAGAGACGTTTGAGACAGTTTGGTTTCAATTCTCATCACCCAAACCGTTCATACTCCAAAGCACCAAGAGAAAAGATCTGAAGGATCCACACCCACACCCGCAGACACACACACACACACACAAACACAGACAGGCACATCAACACACACACAAACACACACACCCACCCACATACACCCACAGACACACACACCCTCACACCCACACACACGCACACACACACACAAACACACACACACCCAGACACACACACCCAAACACACACACAGACACAAACACACACCCACACAAACACACACACCCACCCACAGACACACACACCCACACACACACAAACACACACAAACACACACACACCCACACACACACAAACTCACGCACACACACACAAACACACACACACAAACACACGCCCACACACAAACACACACACCCACACAAACACACACACACACCCACAGACACACACACCCACACACACACAAACACACACACACCCCCAAACACACACACAGACACAAACACACACCCACACAAACACACACACACACCCACAGACACACACACCCACACACACACAAACACACACACAAACACACACACACAAACACACACACACACACACACAAACACACACCCACACACACACAAACACACCCACACCCACAAACACACACCCACACATACACAAAGACACACACACAAACACACACACACACTCACACACACCCACAGACACACACACCCACACACAAACACACCCACACACACCCACAGACACACACACAAACACACACACACACACAACCACACACACATACACACAAACACACACCAACACACACACACACACCCACAGATACACACATACACACCCACACACAGACACATACACAAACACACTTACGCACACATACACAAACACACACACTCACATACAAACGCACACACAAACACACACTCACGCACACACCCAAACAAACATCCACACAAACACACACACCCACACAAACACCCACACAGACACACTCAAACACACACACACCTATGTGAACACACATACACCTAGGCACGCACACAAACATACACACACCTATGCACACACACACTCCTACATGCATGCACACACCTATACACATACTCCCACACATGCACACAGACCTACACACACATACACCTATACATTTACACACACACACTCCTATATCTACACATACCCCTATGTAGACAAACACAGTCCTACATGCACTCCAACATTCATATACACACTCCAGCACACACACACTCCAGCACACATACACTCCAGCACACACACTCTCCAGCACACACATGTATACACAGAGTCCTCGATACAAACATGCAGTTCCCCACCCTCCAACACTGAACAATCACTTACACGACGAGCTTCCTCAGTCAGTAGAAATTCTGATATTGGGAGCCAAGGAGCTGGTGCACGAAGCGCAGTTTGACACAGATTAAAGGAGCAGCTGTCTCCCTGGGGGAAGAGGAATTAACACAAAGACTCTGGAAGCTACACTGAAGAAATGCATGAAATGACTTGTCCTTTACAGACAAAAGATTTCAATCACAGTCTGCGGGGCTGTTGGAGTGAATCAGTTTCTTCATGCAGGTTCACTTGGGCTCAAACCCAAAAATGTGAAAAATGCCCCGCAACGTAACACGTGAATGTTCTGGAGTCTGGCCTGCCAACAAATTGTTAAAAAAAGCTCACTCCCCAACCGTAATAGAAAGTGAATCATATCATTCATATAAAATGCTGCAAGTAGACTCACTGTCGATAAATAATCGTTACTGAAATCAAATTTCAGCAATTAGCTTCCTCATATTCCTAGAGAAATCAGCAATCGCTGTTCTATAGTCAGGCACAGGGTGTGATTACCCCTATGTGGATGCAAGGTCCAGAAACTCCCAGCTTTAACCTACGTTGTAGGCTGGAGGAATTGGGAATGTTATAACAATCCCCTGGTGATGGAATTAAGACTCAGATGTGTTCTTGCTGCCAATTTACATTGGGATTAAACCAGAATAGCAACTTGTGATTCTATATCGCTTGGGTTAGGGTTAGGGTTTGGATTAGGGTTTGGGTTTGGGTTAGGGTTAGGGTTAGGGTTAGGATTAGAGTTTGGGTTTGGGTTAGGATTAGGGTTTGGGTTAGGGTTCGGGTTTGGGTTAGGGTTTGGGTGAGGGTGAGGGTTAGGGTTTGGGTTAGGATTAGGGTTAGGGTTAGGGTTTGGGTTAGGGTTAGGGTTAGGGTTTGGGTTTGGGTTAGGATTTGGGTGAGGATTAGGGTTTGGGTTAGGGTTAGGGTTAGGATTTGGGTGAGGATTAGGGTTTGGGTTTGGGTTAAGGTTAGGATTTGGGTGAGGATTAGGGTTTGGGTTTGGGTTAGGGTTTGGGTGAGGGTGAGGGTTAGGGTTTGGGTTAGGATTAGGGTTAGGGTTAGGGTTTGGGTTAGGGTTAGGGTTAGGGTTTGGGTTTGGGTTAGGATTTGGGTGAGGATTAGGGTTTGGGTTAGGGTTAGGGTTAGGATTTGGGTGAGGATTAGGGTTTGGGTTTGGGTTAAGGTTAGGATTTGGGTGAGGATTAGGGTTTGGGTTTGGGTTTGGGTCAGGGTCAGGGTCAGGGTTTGGGTGAGGGTTTGGGTTAGGGTCAGGGTTAGGGTCAGGATTAGGGTTTGGGTCAGGGTCAGGGTTAGGGTTTGGGAGAGGGTTTGGGTTAGGGTTTGGGTTGGGGTTTGGGTTAGGGTTAGGGTCAGGGTTAGGGTCAGGGTCTGGGTCAGGGTCAGGGTTAGGGTTTGGGTTTGGGTCAGGGTCAGGGTTAGGGTTAGGGTCAGGGTCAGGGTTCGCGTTTGGGTTAGGGTCAGAGTCAGGGTTTGGGTCAGGGTCAGGCTTAGGGTTAGGGTCAGGGTCAGGGTTCAGGTTTGGGTCAGGGTCAGGGTTAGGGTCAGGGTTTGGGCCAGGGTCAGGGTCAGGCTTAGGGATAGGGTCAGGGTCAGGATCAGGGTCAGGGTCAGGGTTCGGGTTTGGGTCAGGGTCAGGGTTTGGGTCAGGATCAGGGTCAGGGTCAGGGTCTGGGTTAGAGTCAGGGTCTGGGTCAGGGTTTGGGTTTGGGTCAGGGTCTGGGTCAGGATTTGGGTTTGGGTTAGGGTCAGAGTCAGGGTCAGGATCGGGGTCAGGGTCTGGGTCAGAGTCAGGGTTAACTCAGTGAAACATTATTTTACAGGACTGTTATCAAACAAAAAGGGCAGCATGGTGGTGCAGTGGTCAACATTGCTGCCTCACAGCGCAGCGACCTGGGCTGGATTCCGTCTTTGGGTAATTGCCTTTGTAGAGTTTGCACCTTCTCCCCGTGTCTGCGCGGGTTCCATAGAATCATAGAATCCCTACAGTGCAGAAGGAGGCCATTCGGCCCATTGAGACGGCACTGACCACAATCCCACCCGGCCCGATTCCCATAACCCCACATATTTACCCTGCTAAACCCCTGATACTGAGCATCAATTTAGCACGGCCCAATCCACCTAACCCGCACATCTTTGGACTGTGGGAGGAAACTGAAGCACCCGAAGAAAACCCCGCCTACCCCACACACACAGTCATCCAAGGCCAGAATTGAATCTGGGTCCCTGGTATTTCCTCTGGGAATTGTAGCAGGTGGGACACAGAAAAGGTCCGTTGGCCTGGGACAGGTTTTTCCGGCATTGGGGTGAGGGCAGCTGGAAAATCCCGCCCATTTTCTCTGTTTTATCTCTCCACATTTACCGAGAGACCTGCTGAGTATTTCCAGCATTGTCTGTACAATTTCAAGCAGCGGCAGTATTTTGTCTTTGTCCAATCAGCTGGCAGGATTTGCTCTGTTCCTTGACTATATTATCATATATTTGGATTTAAAATACAGGCTGGGAATCTACATACAATACAATGCACAGCACCAAGCATTAATCATCTTGAGACGTTTCTTTCAGATTGCGAGAATGATTTCTTGCACAAACATGTTGTTTTACTTGCATCTCTTCAATCACTTTCCGATACAAACCCTGGAATGAACCACACCTAAGTTAAGAGGCGGGTGGATCTCTCTAATATTCACTCCATCTCTCTTGCTCTTGCTTGTCCAAAGAATTTCTCTTTCTGTTCCTCATTCTCTCTCTGGTTAGCACTGCTGCCTCACAGCGCCAGGGACCCGGGTTCAATTCCCGGCTTGGGTCACTGCCTGTGCAGAGTTTGCAGGTTCTCCCCGTGTCTGCGTGGGTTTCCCCCAGGTGCCCCGGTTTTCTCCCACAGTCTGAAAGACGTGCTGGTTAGGGTGCATTGGTTGTGCTAAATTCTCCCTCAGTGTTACCCGAACAGGCGCCGGAGTGTGGCAACTAGGGGACTTTCACAGTAACTTCTTTGCAGTGTTAATGTAAGCCTACTTGTGACACTAACAGATAAACTTAAACTTAAACTCTCAGTTCGACTTCTCTTTTTTAGTCCATGTGTCTCGCTGCATAACTGTTCCTCTTGTTAATCAGTCAGTCCTTTCTGCTGGATCGGAGAAGAGTCTCTCCATTTGCTTTCCTGTTGTCCTCCTCTTGAAGACGGTTAGTCCTATGGACCCTCCCTTTTTGCTGACACACACATAAAGGAGCATTTATACTCAGCGTCAGCTAGTTTCAGGAATGGCACTAATGGGATAGTTCCTTCAAAGAGCCAGCACAGCTGTGATGGACCAAATGGCCTCCTTCTCCCCCTGCATGATATAGTGACTTCTTATGTGCAATATTATTGAGTCGTTTGCATCTCAAATCCAGATGAAGGTCCCACTGGTCCTTACGTTCAGTTGAGGCCTATTCCAAGAGGCTCCCCGCTTGATTGGAAGCCAAGCCCAGCAATCAAGCTGATGTCTGGGCAAGTATCCTGTCAGGGAAGTAAGACGTCCAGCACAGAGTCAGATTTTTGCAGTGTGCGAGGAAGCCAGGGCTTCTGCAAACCCTTCTGAAAGCCCCACTTGTAAACCCACCCCTGCCAACATCAGAGCCAATATGTCAGGTTGACAACCAATTATCGGATTGTTTTATTCTCCACCGCTTTGGGACAAATTACCAACTGCTCTAGACATAAACAGCTTAGTGGCACATTAGTTAAATCACCTCATGAAACCAAGGGATGGAGTGCTTAATTGCATTACAGAAACTTGAAGCAATTTGCAGAAGTTGTTTCTGTTTCAGTTTGAAATATTCCACCTGCAGCAACATTCACTGGAAGAACACAATTCCACAATATTCATGCAATCTTCCTGATGGCCTGATCTGTGCATTATAAAGTTGAATTAGCATAGGAATGTTCTCATTCTTATTAAACAATGGTCCCCCAGCACATTCAAATATTGAACCTTCCAGCTCACATAACCAGCAATTCTTTCAAAAGCAATTTGATTTAATTTGATTTATTATTGTCACATGTATGAGTACACAGTGAAAAGTATATTGTTTCTTGCGCGCTATACAGACAAAGCATACCGTTCATAGAGAAGGAAACGAGAGAGCGCAGAATGTAGTGTTATTGCTAGGGTGTAGAGAAAGATTAACTTAGTGTGAGGTAGGTCCATTCAAAAGTCTAACAGCAGCAGGGAAGAAGCTGTTCTTGAGTTGGTTGGTACGTGACCTCAGACTTATGTATCTTTTTCCCGACGGAAGAAGGTGGAAGAGAGAATGTCCGGGGTGCGTGGGGTCCTTAATTATGCTGGCTGCTTTGCCAAGGCAGCAGGAAGTGTAGACAGAGTCAATGGATGGGAGGCTGGTTTGCGTGATGGATTGGGCTACGTTCACGAACTTTTGTAGTTTTGTAGGAAAGATTTCTTGATTCACTCTGATTTTACATGTCCTGACTCTGGAGCAACAGTTCCCTGTCAGCTGGAGCCCAGCACTGCCCTCTCCCATATAAACACCAACCAGTCACTGATCCATCCCGCCATCTACTACAGTCAAGCCCAGGCTCATCATCAGCCCTGTGCCCGCCCCTGCCCATCTGTCAACCCTGCCCTCTCACCTCTCCTGGGCCTCTGTCCCAAAAATGTTAGTTTCAAAATCCCAGGCTAATCCAGACCCGCACTTCCAGTGCAGCGAGTGTGGCACTATCAGCCATGCAGGCTTACCAATGAATCAAGGGCCTCTCAGCTAGATGTAAAAGATCCCACATCTACTTTTCAACAGAGAGCAAGGAAGTTCTCCCTTGCATCCCAGGCAATATTTATCCCTCAACCAAGACAGCTGAAACATATTGGGTACGAGTTTTCTCCCACTCCATGGTTGTTTCGCAGCGGCAGGATCTTGCAGTCTTGCTATAGAATCATAGAATCCTACAGTGCAGAAGGAGGCCATTTGGCCCATCAAGCCTGCACTGACAACAATCCCACCCAGGCCCTATCCCTGCAACCCCACATATTTACCCCCCCTGACACTAAGGGGCAATTTAGCACGGCCAATCAATATAACCTGCACACCTTTGGAGCGTGGGAGGAAACCGGAGCACCCGGAGGAAACCCACGCAGACACGGGGAGAACGTGCAGACTCCACACAGACAGTGACCCGAGCCAGGATTGAACCCGGGTCCCTGGCGCTGTGGGGCTGCAGTGCTAACCATTGTGCCACCGTGCCGCCCCATTGTCAACGGGGTTTCCCGCTGGACACATCCCTTGCCACCGGAAAACCCGGGATGGGGGTTGGCCGTTGGTGGGACTGTAACATCCCCCCAACGTGAATGGCAATAGGATTTCGGTGACTATCTGGTCACCATCTCGTTGCTGTTGGTGGGAGCTTGCTGTGCACCACATTAACTGTCTCAAATTATTTCTGGCAACACAGCAGCGACTATACTTCAATAGAACATCATTGGTGTGAAGCACTTTGGAACTTTCTGAGGTCATGAAAGTTGCTATAAAAATTGCAAATCTTTCTTTCTGCACTCACTAACTGAACAGTGACCGGGACAGGACCTGCAGGAACCTTCCCTGAGCTCAGCTTTTCCTAAAAGAGTGATGGTGTGTGAATGACACTCACCGTTACTGATGTCAAAATCGCAGCAACCTGCAGTGAGGAGGGGAGACCCTGTGAACTGGGAAATGCCGCAAGTCACAGAATGGTTTGTGCCATCACAAACATGGCAGCTCATCCTTAATGACCACTTGACCTTCATGGAGTCCCTACCTTGCATATTTGTTAAACCTGCCGCCAAGAATTACATCTGGTAATTAACAATGTCAGCAACCTTTTAACAACATGATAATTATTAATGATTGCCAATCTATCCCTCTGGCCCAGAAAGTCAACTATTACTATTCACCAGGATGTTGCTTGGTCTCGAGAGCATTGACTATGAGGGGAGATTGAATAAACTCGGATTGTTTTCACTGGAAAGATAGAGGCTGAGAGGAGACCTGACAGAAGTCTATAAAATTATGAAAGGCATTGACAGAATGCATAGTCAGAGGCTTTTCCTCAAAGTGCAAGTGTCGATTACAAGGGGGCACAGGTGCAAGGTGAGAGGGGGAAAAGTTTAAGGGAGATGGCCTGGGGAGGTTTTTCACGCAGAGAGTGATGGGTGCCTGGAACGCGCTGCCAGAGGAGATGGTGGAAGCAGGCACATTGGCAACATTTAAGAGACATCTGGATGGGTACAAGAATAGGGAGGGAGTAGAGGGATACAGACCGAGTGAGGGCAGAAGGTTTTTTTTAGTTTAGTTAGGGCATCATGATCGGTACAGGCTTGGAGGGCCGAAGGGCCTGCTCCTGTGCTGTACTGTTCTTTGTTCTTTTTTCTTAAATCTGGAATCTCATCCCTTCACTTTCTGAACTTTCTAGATTGCCGGATGTTAAAAATCTCAAATTTGAAATGTTTAATTGTTTTGTTACCATTCCTATCACTCTCTTTATTTTCCTTTCTGTACTTGAGTTGACTCTAATTCATTCTATTCATTCTCTGTCATTCCTTGGTTTCTTTCTCAATTTTTAAATCTCATTGGATTACAAGATGGGCTGTTGGTCCCTCATTCACCGAGGTCCCTTTACTCTTGCTATGCTATAACCTCCCGATTTCGGCAATTTTTTTTCTATTCACGGGGACATGGGCGTCACTGGCTGGGCCAGCATTTATGGCCTATCTCTAGCCACCCTTGAACTGAGTGGTTTGTTAGACCATTTCAGAGGGCAGTTGAGAGTCAACCACATTGCTGTGGCTCTGAGTCACATGTAGGCCAGACCAGGTAAGGACGGCAGATTTCCCTCCCTAAAGGACATTAGCGAACCAGATGGGTTTTTCCAACAATCGACAATGGTTTCATAGTCATCAGTAGATTCTTAATTCCAGATATTTTTTATTGAATTCAATTTCCACCATCTGCCATGGCGAGATTCGAACCCAGGTCCCCAGAACATTAGCTGAGTTTCTGGATTAATAGTCCAGCGATAATACCACTAGGCCGTCACCTCCCCCAAAAATATAAAACCCTAATCATGCACAACCAGTCTGAGGGGTCCTGAAGAGAAATCTGCCTCTTCATGTCCTTCACCAAAGGCAGTGGATGCTTGTGAGTCATTGGACAGTAATCCAACTCAGTCTATATGCCTTAATGACTATACTCATTGGAATTCAGTAGAATGAGGGGCGATCTTATAGAAACATATAAGACTATGAACGGAATAGATAAGATAGAAGCAGGGAAGTTGCTGGCGGGTGAAACTAGAACTAGGGGGCATGGCCTCAACATAAGGGCGAGCAGATTTAGGACTGAGTTGAGGAGGAACTTCTTCACACAAAGGGTTGTGAATCTGTGGAATTCCCTGCCCAGTGAAGTAGTTGAGACCTCGTTGAATGTTTTTAAGGCAAGGATAGATAAATTTTTGAACAGTAAAGGAATTACGGGTTATGGTGAGCGGGTGGGTAAGTGGAGCTGAGTCCATGAAAAGATCAGCCGTGATCTTAATTGAATGGCGGAGAAGGCTTGCGGGGCCATATGGCCTACTCCTGCTCCTAGTTCTTATGTTCTTATGTAGTCAGTCAAATGACATCATTGGCTATTAGAATGAAGATCAACCAATTTATCTCTGACCGTCGAACCATGGAGAGGATTATTTTCTGTATCGCAGCAACATCTGTCCAGAATTATTTGTAATATTTAACAGGCAATGAATTCTGGGGTATAATGTGCATTTAGTTCAGGGCTAACCAGCTGATTCTATTGGCTCCACCAGCACCAATCTGATTCACAGAATATGTTTGCTTTCCTGAGACTGTATAGAATTTCAAGAAATGTCGTGGGGTTAGTCAGGATTGTAAGTTGCAGGATAGAAATCTTTGGTCATCCTTAACTCCAAAATTATTGGCTAAAGTAACTTTTGAAGTTATTTAGTATAAGGCTGGAAAGTTTCAAAAGGGTACACCCTGGAATGTTCATTGTGATTTTTTAAATATTTGAACACGGGATGTGGGTGTCGCTGGCTAGACCAGCATTTATTGCCCATCCCTAATTGCCCCTTGAGAAGGTGATGGTGAGCCAGCTTCTTGAGCCGCTGCAGTCCCTGTGGTGTAGGTACACCCACAGTGCTGTTGGGAAGGGAATTCCAGGATTTTGACCCAGCGACAGCGAAGGAATGCTGATATATTTCCAAGTCAGGACGATGCATGATTTGGAGGGGAACTTCCAGGTGCTGGTGGTCCCATGTGTCTGCTGCTCTTGTCCTTCTAGATGGTAGATGCCACGGGTTTGGAAGCTGCTTTCGAAGGAGGGCTGGCTAGCGTCTGCAGTGCATCTTGTAGATGGTACGCACGGCTGTCACTGTATAAAATCTGTGCGATTGGTACTTTATCACTAGCCCTGTCTGGATCAATAATGATGGCTGTGGCTGGATTTCAAATCTTGGGAGTGTACATTATAGCCCGGGGTACATCAGAGACTCTTTATTTCTAAAGAATATCCCATAACATCTTTGACAGGTAAAAACATAGGAACAGACAGAGGCCCTTCAGCCTATCAAACCTGTTCTGCCCTTCAGTTAAACCATGGGCAGTATTTTCCAGCCATTCACGCTGGTGGGATTCTCTGGTCCCGCTACAGTGAATGAAGGTTTGGCTGAGCACCAAATTCTCCGTCCTCACTTGCAGCGATGGCGGGGCGTGAACGGCTGGTAAGATTGTGCCCCATGACTGGTCTGAATCTTAACTCACTCAATACCCCTTTCCTAATCAAAGACTACCAGTCTCAACTATGACATTTATCTGCAGCCTCAAGAGTTTTCTGTGTCAGAGTTTGTCAAGTCATAGGACTGAATTTTTCCCTCAAATGTCTATCCAATTTCCTTTGTTGTCTGATGACGTTCCTGTTAAGCGCCTTGGGGCACTTTACCACATCACTGGTGCTATTTAAATGTTGCGGAGTTGGCACCGCATATTAGCAGAAATTTTGATTTTTGTCCCTGGCTGCAAATAAAACACTTCTGGGTAAACTGTTCAAGTCTCACCAGGGCCACACTGTGTTTGCAAAACCCTGGAATTACTGAATGTTTAAATTTATTCTTGTGGCTAACATCTGTTTCTTCCCTTCAGCTGATCATTCCCGACCTCTTGTCATTTTTAACAATCTTTAAAATTCTCACACGTTTCTGTTCTGTTGCTGACTCCATGAGGTAGTCCGTCATGGTGGGTGGGTGGAGATTGCATACCTGAACGGTGATTTTATAGAAACACAGACAACAGGGTAGTCACAGATACCGCCTTTCCAAACCCAGTCTGTGTCTGGAGACGGGACTGTTTTCAGGTGGAAATAGTGAGAACAGTAGGCCATTCAGCCCCTTGAGCCGCTTTGGTGTTAGAATGTTGGTGGTTGCGGGTCAGACACTAGTCTGAGTAAAAGGGATTACTTGAGCACAGTACTGAAGAAGAACAGAGATATACAATCACAGAATGGTTACAGCACAAATGGAGGTCCGATGGCCCGTCTGTGCTGACTCTCTGCAAAACTAACTCAGCTAACCTCACTCTCTCGCCCTTTCCCTACCCCCTAGTAATTTCCCTTCAGCTAATGATCCAATCCACCTTTGCACATCCATGGTTGAACCTGTCTCCCCCATGTTCCCAGACAGCATATTCCAGATCCTAGCCACTCACTGTGTGGAAATGTTTCTCCTCATGTCTTCATTGACTGTTTTGCCAAGAACCCTAAATCTGAACCCTCTCATTCTTGATCCTCCCACTAATAGAAACAGTTTCATAAGACCATAAGATGCAGGAGCAGAATCAGGCCATTCGGCCCATCGAGTTTGCTCCCGCCATTCAATCATGGCTGATATGATTCTCATCCCCATTCTCCTGCCTTCTCCCCATAACCCCTGATCCCCTTATCAGTCAAGAACCTAACTATCGCTCTCTTAAAGACACTCAGTGACCTGGCCTCCACAGCCCCCTGTGGCAATGAGTTCCACAGATTTACCATCCTCTGGCTGAAGAAATTCCTCCTCATCTCAGTTTTAAAGGAGCGTCTCTTCACTCTGAGGTTGTGCCCTCGAGATCTCCCACTAGTGGAAACATCCTCTTCACGTCCACTCTATCTAGGCCTCTCAGTATTCTGTAAGTTTCAATTAGATCCCCCGTCATCCTTCTAAACGTCATCGAATACAGTCCAAGACTCTTCAACTGCTCCTCATATGATAAACCCTTCAATCCTGGGACCATTCTTGTGAAACTCCTCTGGACTCCCTCCAAGGCCAGCACATCTTTTCTTAGGTATTGGGCCCAAAACTGCTCACAAAACTCCAAATGGGGGTCTGACCAGAGCCTCATACAGCCCCAACAATACATCCCTGCTCTATCCGGACTCCTCATGATTTTGAATCCCTCTATCAAATCTCTTGTCAACCTTTGCTTCTCCAAGGAGAACAGCCCCAGTTCCTTCAATCTGTCCTCTCCTACTTGTCCATTTGTTCTGTTTCAGGACATCCAACTAAAGTCCTGTTCTGTGATCTAATTGAATGGTGCTGAATGGCCTTCTCCCATTCCTACATTCCTATGACTGAAGCAAATGCTGCAGCCAATTTTTGCCCAGCAAGTTCCCACAAACAACAATGTGATGATAATCAGATCATAGAATCATAGAATCCCTGCAGTGCGAAGGAGGCCATTTGACCCATCGAATCTGCGCCAACTCTCCTACAGAGCATCTTATCCCACCCTAACTCCGTAAGCCCACACATTTAATCTACTAATCCCCCTAACCTAGACACCTTTGGACACTAAGGGGCAATTTATCATGGCCAATCCACCTAACTTGCACATCTTTGGACTGTGGGAGGAAACCGGAGCACCAGGAGGAAACCCAGGCAGACATGGGGAGAACGTGCAAACTCCACACAGACAGTCACCCAAGTCGGGAATCGAACCCAGGTTCCTAGTGCTGTGAGGCAGCAGCACTAACCACTGTGCCACCGTGCCACCAATTACCACTTAGTGATGCTAGTTGAGAAACAAGTATTGGTTATTTTTCAAATAGCCCAGTGAAGGTCGACAGGACTTTGGTTAATGTTTCGTTTGAAACATGGCACCTCTGGCAATGCAACACTCCCCCAGTGCCTGCTGGGAGTACCAGAAAAATTGAAGTCCACTGATTTGTGTTAAACTTGATCCCTGCAGTGTACTAACCTATTAACTAGAATCCCAGGGACACTATTCATGCTGTTTGAGAGAGGTTTATAATTATAAGTAATATTGTTTTTCTCTGGGTCTGCCTCTGCTTGTTTTCTTTGTGGGATGGGAGTATTTAATGAGCTCAGATTACTGCATCGGAAAGAATGTCTCACAGCCCGTTTGTGTTAGCGGCTGTACCAACAGCTAGTACTGAGCTGCTGATTCTGAGTCCAGCACCGTAACTGCTGTAGGAGTCAGATGATTATCAGTCTGGGGGGGGGGGGGGAACAGCTGATCAGGAATCACTTTGAAATCTGAAAATCACAACCTATAGAAAATTCTGGATTCCCTCACTCCCGGAGCGTCACCAGCTGCAGTTGATGTCCATCATTGTTCCAGTAAGGCTTACATTAACATTGCAATGAAGTTACTGTGAGAATCCCCTAGTCGCCACACTCCGGCGCCTGTTTGGGTAACACTGAGGGAGAATTTAGCACGGCCAATGCACCCTAACCAGCACGTCTTTCGGACTGTGGGAGGAAACCGGAGCACCCGGAGGAAACCCATGCAAACACGGGGAGAATGTGCAGACTCCCAGTGACCCAAGGAATTGAACCCGGGTCCCTGGCACTAACCACTGTGCCACCGTGTCGCCCATGCAGCTATTGCAGCTGTACCTTCAGCTGCTTGGGCCCTAAGCTCTGGGATCTCCCCCAATCTCTCCTCCCCTCTAACTGCACGCCCCCCCCCCCCCACCCCCCCACCCCCACCCACCACCTCCCACCTCGCATTTCTGTACCTCTCTTGTCCTTTAGGAAGCTTCTTAAAACCTACCTCTATGATCACCTGTCCTTACGTGGCTCCCTATCATTGTTTGTTCCTGTGAAGCATCTTGAGAGGGTTTACTACATTAAAGGCGCTATATAAATTCAAGTTGTTGTTTTGGACTGAGATGCCTGAGGGCATAATTACCACCACTGTTTCATATCAGTTTGAGCAGCAAGATCTCAGACATTCCCTTTGCTGTTATCGAGCTGATGATGGTTTTACCAGACACCAGACTAAAGTATTTGCTCCAGATACAACACTGAAGATAAGGCGGAATTGTTGTTCGGTGTAAGCTCGGCCTTTATTGAAGTCATTTCTTTATCCATTTCCCTTTGGGTGAAGAATAATCCCAAAAGCTCAAAACTGGGGCTTTATCAGCCACATCATCAAAGCCAGCATTGATATTTGTGGCTGAAACCCAGCTTCTGGGATCGCTCTCTGGTGTTTTGGATTGTTTTACCTGAACTCCTTTACACAGCTGCATTGCTAATCAATGTCAGTGCGCGTTTAACCTCATTGCTTCAGAACAGCAACCCTACCATCTGTCCATTAACAACATCTACTATTCCCCCATGCAACCTGGTCCTGCTTTGATCAGTGTGTGTGTGCGTGTGTGTCATACACACTGCATAGCACCTTTAATGTAGCAAACCCTCTCAAGATGCTTCACAACAGCATTATCACACAAACAATGATAGGGAGCCATGTAAAGAGTTAGGACAGGTGATAATAGAGGTAGGTTTTAAGAAAGGTCCCAAAGGACAAGAGACATATAGAAATGTGAGGGGGGAGGTGGTGGGTGGGGGTGTGCGCAGTGGGGAGGAGAGATTGGGGGAGATCCCAGAGCTTAGGGCCCGGGTAGCTGAAGGTACAACTGCAATAGCTACAAGGGCGGCGCAGTGGTCAGCACTGCTGCCTCACAGCGCCGGGGACCCGGGTTCGATTCCCGCCTTGGGTCACTGTCTGTGCGGAGTTTGCACGTTCTCCCTGTGTCTGCGTGGGTTTCCCTCCGGGTGCTCCGGTTTCCTCCCACAGTCCCAAGGTGTGCGGGTTAGGTGGATTGACCATGTTAAATTGTCCCTTATTGTCCAAAGGTGAATAGGTTAGATGGATTAGCCATGGTAAATGCGTGGGGGACAGGGTGGGGATGTGGGTTAGATGTTCTTTCGGAGAGTCGGTGCAGACTCTATGGGCTGAATGGTCTCATTCTGCACTGTGGGGATTCTATGGGATTAGTCAATGGTTGTTTTACACTCAGTCACAACCCACCAAACGCCTCACAATAAAGGAATGTCTCTAACTAGCCTTGAACCAGCAATGCACAGTTCACACAACTCTCCAGCTTGTTAATTGCTAATCTGACGGCCCTTTCCAGAAACCTAAACATCAGTCCTTTGTCTGCAATTCCACACTCTCTTTTACTTGGGCCGATTCTGTGGAGATTTGCGTTTAGTTTAAACATATTGCCATCTACAGGAACAATATGGGATATTTTATAATTAAAATGAAAGGGGAAGTCATGGCAAATTCCTCTCTGCATTGGCCGCCTAAACGTCACTTTAATGTTGTGTTGGTGATGATGGCTCGATGGGTAACCTCCCACCTCACTATCACAAGCTCAGGGGACCTGCAGCACTTCCAGCCGGGTTGCCAACTATGGGGTGGACGTATTCCTGGAGGTTTTGTCACATTGCCGTCACTCTCCAGGTGTCCGTACTTTCCCACCACCGACTGGAAAGGGAGCAAAATCCAATTGTCACCCAATTGGATTAAATCTCGGACTTTTAACAGCCTTTTCCCCCACAATCGCCAATGAAAATATTCAAACCAAAATTAATATTTCTCCTCTGATCTTTGGTTGCAGTTCAATTGCTGGAGAACTCCAGGGCAATCCTGGAGAGTTGGTGACTGACCTCTGCTGCCCATCCCTTCAGTTCCAAACCAGAATTGTTGGAGGAGGTTTCGTCAATTCAGTCAGAACAACCCCGCACATCGACTGAGGAATCGGGAGAATCACCGGGACTCCCCCTTTCCCACCCTCTCATCCCCATAAACACTGTTCATAGTTTTGCCCATATTTTTCATTTAAAAGAAATGAAAACATAATCCCAAAGAATCCGAACAGTGCAGAAGGAGGCCATTCAGCCCATTCAGTCTGCACCAACCTTCCGGAAGAGCACTCTACCCAGGCCTTCTATCTCTATCTCTGCCTGATGGCGGGCTTTTATGGCCTCGCTTGTCCCAAAACCGTAAAATCCCACCAGCGGACAACGGACCTTCCCATGGGGCGGCACTGTGGCACAGTGGTTAGCACTGCTGCCTCACAGTGCCAGGGACCTGGGTTTGATTGCGGCCTTGGGTCACTGACCTGGGTGACCTGGGTGGGATTGTTGTTGGTGCAGGCTCAGTGGGCCAAATGGCCTCTTTCTGCACTGTAGATTCTATGATTCTATGGTCCGCCCCTCGCCCGCCCCTCGCCCGCTCCTATTCCCGTGGCGGGCGGGCAGGCAGGCGGATGGGAGAATTCTGGCCTCTATCTCTATCTGTCTCTCAACAGCTGTGGAGTGTTTCCAGCTTACACTCCACCTCCTCGTTTGTGTGCTGAATATTTTTTGAGGTTCCGAGGAAAGGGGAACAGAAAGAGAAACGGCAGCTATCGGAGCGTGTCAGATAAAGAGAGAATTGATGGAAATAGCAGCCAGAGCGTGGACAGGGACTTTGAGCGAAGAACAGACAGATCAATGTCTCTGATGAAGGAAACACGAACCCAACTTTCCAATCCACGGGTTTTATTGAGATAATTTTATCCGTGCTTGGGATAGAGTCATAAAGCACAGAAAGTGGCCATTCGGTCCATCATATCCATGCTGGCTCTCTGGAGAGCAGTCCCATTCCCTCACTTTAATGTGGGTATCACTGAGACAGGCAGCTTTTATTTTCCGTCCCCGGTTAGCCTGGGAAGATGCGGCGGTCGATCTCCTGTAATCAACGCTGTCTGGGTGGCGAATGGGATCAAAGGTTATGGGGAGAAAGCAGGATTAGGCTATTGAGTTGGACGATCAGCCATGATCGCGATGAATGGCGGAGCAGGCTCGAAGGGCCGAATGGCCTCCTCCTGCTCCTATCTTCTATGTGAAGGTGTTCCCAGAATTCACTGACGATTCATTGGGAACCTGCAGCCATGAAGGGACTCTGATTATAAATTCAAACTGGGTGTGAGACTTGTAGGGCACCTGAAGGTGATTCTGTTCCTGTCAACTCGCTGAGCTTGCTTTCATTGAGTGTCAGCCGTGGCTGAGTTGTAAACATTCTGGTCTGAGACAGGAGGTTGTGGGTTCAATCCTCTCTCCAGGGGCCTGACCACAAGAATAAACACCCACACTCCAGCGCAGTACTGAAGGAGTGCTGCACTGTCAGAGGTATTCTATTCCTTAACTAACATCACAAAATCAGATAATCCGGAAATTATAAAAATCTGATTTGTGGGATTGGGCTGTGCAGACGTTAGCTGCCAAGTTTCCTTCATGATAACAGTGGCGGCATTTCACAAACACCACAATGGTTGCAAAGTGCTTTGAGGCATCCTGAGAACGGGAAAGGTGCTATATAAATGCACATTTTTCTTTAGTGGCAAAGGCCACAGTGGGGGAGGGGGGGGGGGGTGGTAGGCAATGTTAGGATAAGCCCTCAGTGTTGTCACGTGCCTTTGTCATTCTCTGTTGGAGATTTGTGCAGCGTGTGTAGAATGGCTCACTCTGGGTTGGAGGCTGCAGCCCTCTGTGATCACAGTAAGAAGTCTCACAACACCAGGTTAAAGTCCAACAGGTTTATTTGGTAGCAAATACCATAAGCTTTCGGAGCGATGCCCCTTCGTCAGATGGAGTAGTTATCTGTTCTCCAACAGTACACAGACACAGAAATCAAGTTACAGAATACTAATTAGAATGCAAATCTCTACAGCCAGCCAGGTCTTAAAAGGTACAGATAATGTGGGTGGAGGGAACATTAAGCACAGGTTAAAGAGATGTGTATTGTCTCCAGACAGAACAGCTAGTGATATTATGCAAGATCAGGGGGAAAGCTGTGGCGAGCTGTGGGGGTTACTGATAATGTGACATAAATCCAACATCCCGGTTTAGGCCGTCCTCATGTGTGCGGAACTTGGCTATCAGTTTCTGCTCAGCGACTCTGCGCTGTCGTGTGTTGTGAAGGCCGCCTTGGAGAACGCTTACCTGAAGATCCAAGGCTGAATGCCCGTGACTGCTGAAGTGCTCCCCCACAGGAAGAGAACAGTCTTGCCTGGTGATTGTCGAGCGGTGTTCATTCATCCGTTGTCGTAGCGTCTGCATGGTTTCCCCAATGTACCATGCCTCGGGAAATCCTTTCCTGCAGCGTATCATTGGGGAAACCATGCAGACGCTACGACAACGGATGAATGAACACCGCTCGACAATCACCAGGCAAGACTGTTCTCTTCCTGTGGGGGAGCACTTCAGCAGTCACGGGCATTCAGCCTTGGATCTTCAGGTAAGCGTTCTCCAAGGCGGCCTTCACAACACACAACAGCGCAGAGTCGCTGAGCAGAAACTGATAGCCAAGTTCCGCACACATGAGGACGGCCTAAACCGGGATGTTGGATTTATGTCACATTATCAGTAACCCCCACAGCTCGCCACAGCTTTCCCCCTGATCTTGCATAATATCACTAGCTGTTCTGTCTGGAGACAATACACATCTCTTTAACCTGTGTTTAATGTTCCCTCCACCCACATTATCTGTACCTTTTAAGACCTGGCTGGCTGTAGAGATTTGCATTCTAATTAGTATTCTGTAACTTGATTTCTGTGTCTGTGTACTGTTGGAGAACAGATAACTACTCCATCTGACGAAGGGGCATCGCTCCGAAAGCTTATGGTATTTGCTACCAAATAAACCTGTTGGACTTTAACCTGGTGTTGTGAGACTTCTTACTGTGCTTACCCCAGTCCAACGCCGGCATCTCCACATCATGACTGCCCTCTGTGATGGCAGGTTACATTCTGTCAGCGTTGCTGTTGTGATGCCGGTGTGTTTTTGACCCACCCCTTTCAGGCCCCTTTAAGGCCAGGTAGAATCATAGAATCCCCACAGTGCAGGGCCAGGCCATTCGGCCCAGGCCCTATCCCTGTAGCCCCATGTATTTACTCCGCTAATCCCCCTGACACTAAGGGGCAATTTAGCATGGACAATCCACCTAATCAGACAGTGGGAGGAAATCGGAGCACCCGGAGGAAACCCATGCAGACACGGGGAGAACATGCAGACTTCACACAGACAGTGACCCAAGCCGGGAATCGAACCCGGTTCCCTGGCACTGTGAGGCAGCAGTGCTAACCACTGTGCCACCGTGCCACCCAACTGCTCTTGGCTTCAGAATTTTAAGAGTTGGATGGTTGGTATTCCTGTGTGGAAGGAGGCTTTATTTAAAGGATGCATGCCATTGGTTGAACATTTGAAAGGACGCGCACAGTTGGTTCATAGAATCATAGAATCCCTACAGTGCAGAAGGAGGCCATTTGGCCCATCGAGTCTGCACTAGGGACATTTATTCATAGGGTTCCTACTTAAGGGAAGGTAGACATTTGCCTCGCGATCTAACATTCGTTGTCCAACCAACAAGTAGATCACGCAATCTGTGAAATCATCGGGTCTTGAAAATCTCCAACATTCTCTGGAAATTAACAGCTGCCAGGTTACAAAACCTCAATTAATGATTTCGAAAGGACATATGGTTGCTAGATACGAATGAAAATAATTACAGTCATTACTGGACGATTGTGTCGACATTGCTGGAATGAAACAGAGAGAAGTGTTGACAATGCATCCATGGTGAAGCTTGGACTCTTTGTCAGATATTGTCACGACAGAATCAGATAAAAATCTGAATCACCAAGTTTCCCCACCTCCTAAATCTTTTGCATCGGAAAACACCTTCCAGTTCTGCAGTTAACATGAGACCATAATGTAAAATGAGTTAATTCTGCCACTTTGAGTACAGCTTTAGCATCTAATTTATCTGAAAGACTTCCCCATGTCCACCCACGCTCATTACAGCGACGCTGTGACTCTGAAGTTCCTCTTCATCCGATATTTCAGGAAACAGCTGGAGAAACCCCTGTTCCATTCGGAGTAAAATAACCCAAGCTCTATAAACATTCTCTGTTTAATTGTCATGGCAACTGCAAACACTGTTCCTGGAAGATGGTTACAGTGCACCCCTCACTGAGCCAAGTCTTGTTCAAATAAAAAAGGAAGGGCTTTCATTTATATAGCGCCTCAGGACCTTCCAAACCACTCAGAACCTTCAGGTCCCTTCTTGAGCGGTAGTCACTGTTGCTGTGTAGGTGACATGGCAGCCAGATTGTGCACAGCAAGCTCCCACAAACAGCAATGGCCAATCAATCTGCTTTGGCAAGCATGATTACACCAGGGCCGGCACGGTGGCACAGTGGTTAGCACTGCTGCCTCACAGCACCAGGGACCCGGGTTCGATTCCCGGCTTGGGTCACTGTCTGTATGAAGTTTGCACGTTCTCCCCCGTGTCTGCGTGGCATGCTTGCCTTTATAGGACGGGGCATAGAGTATAAGAGTTGGGGTCTGATGTTGCAGATGTATAGAACGTTGGTTCGGCCGCATTTGGAATACTGCGTCCAGTTCTGGTCGCCACACTACCAGAAGGACGTGGAGGCTTTGGAGAGAGTACAGAGGAGGTTTACCAGGATGTTGCCTGGTATGGAGGGGCTTGGTTATGAGGAGAGATTGGGGAAACTGGGGTTGTTCTCCTTGGAAAGACGGAGGATGAGGGGAGACTTAATAGAGGTGTATAAAATTATGAAAGGCATAGATAGGGTGAACGGTGGGAAGCTTTTCCCCGGGTCGGTGGTGACGTTCACGAGGGGTCATAGGTTCAAGGTGAAGGGGGGGAGGTTTAACACAGATATCAGAAGGACATATTTCACACAGAGGGTCGTGGGGGCCTGGAATGTGTTGCCGGGCAAGGTGGTGGAGGCGGACACACTGGGAACGTTTAAGACTTATCTAGACAGCTATATGAACGGAGTGGGAATGGAGGGATACAAAAGAGTGGTCTAGTTTGGACCAGGGAGCGGCGCGGGCTAATTGTTCTTTGTTTCTCGTTTCAAGGCTTCATTCTATGATCATCTTGCTGGTGCCAGTACAGAGCGAGACTGCGGATAGTTGGGAACCTGTCTCGGGGGCAGGGAATTCATATGGTGTTCGTGGAAGTGGAAATGACTAGGGTTGGGAAGCATTTTCCGATCAGGGCCATTGTGATCTCCTGGACTCGTTTCGATCGCCTCAGGGGGTCGGAGAGGAATTTCCCAGATTTTATTTCCCCATATTGGCCCTGGGGTTTTCACTCTGAGTTTTCGCCTCTCCCTGGAGATCACATGGTCTGGAATGGGGGGGTGGGGGTGAGTTAATAGGTTGTGATGAACAAAGCATCGTGTCTGTGAGGGACAGCTCGGTGGATAGGATATTGGTATGTAGATAGGCTGGAAAATTGGGCGGGGATCCTGGATTCAGGATTCAATCCTGGACCGGGGAGCGGCGCGGGCTTGGAGGGCCGAAGGGCCTGTTCCTGTGCTGTATTGTTCTTTGTTCCTTGTTCTTTGTTCTTTGTTTCCTCCGGGTGCTCCGGTTTCTTCCCACAGTCCGAAAGACATGCTGGCTAGGTGCATTGGTTGTGCTAAATTCTCCCTCAGTGTTACCCGAACAGGCACCGGAGTGTGGCAACTAGGGGATTTTCACAGTAACTTCATTGCAGTGTTAATGTAAGCCTATTTGTGACTAATAAATAAACTTTAAACTTTAACCATGTTCTCTCCGCAATAGTGTCACAGGGTCTTTTATTTTTGCCAGAGAGGTACTCTGAAGAAATGCACAGCTGGAGGTGCCATCCCTCGGAAGAGGTGTTAAACTGAGGTCTCACCTGCCTTCTCAAGTAGGGGCGGCACAGTGGTTAGCGCAGTGCCTCACAGCACCAGGGACCCGAGTTCAATTCTGGCCTGTCTGTGTGGAGTTTGCACACTCTCCCTGTGTCTGCGTGGGTTTCCTCCGGTTGCTCCAGTTTCCTCCCACAGTCCAAAGGGTTAGATGCATTGGCCATGCTAAATTGCCCCTTAGTATCAGCGGGGCTAGCTTAGAGTAAGTGTGGGGTTATGGGGATAGGGCCTGGGTGGGATTGTGGTCGGTGCACCCTCGATGGGCTGTTTGACCTCCTTCAGCACTGAATGATTCTATGAATGCAAAATATCCCTCGATACTATTTCAAAGAGGAAATGGGACATTTTCCCTGATGTTCAAACCAATATTTCTCCAACTGACAACATGACAAAAAAGCAGATGATTTGGACATTATCTCATTTCTACATGTGGGTTATGGTGTGTACAAATTGGTAGCTATGCTTCCGACACTCCAGTGAGTGCACTGTAAAAACACTTAGTGGGATATAAAGTGCTTTGGGACATCCTAATGTCATTAAAGATGTTGTATAAATGCAAATGTTTTGTTTCTCATACAGGAACGTTTCAGCTCTCCCTGAGCCTGGCTGTCACAGTGAAATATCAGTCCTCATTATTACACTTTAATACAGACTAATTATACTCAAGGGGGCAGTGCTGTGAGGCTGATTAACCCAATTAATCCCCATCAGTCGAAACAATCACTAGATACGGCCACACTTTGAACAAGATATGAATCAACTCATCATTCCTGTTCGACAGGAGTCATGTGTTCCTGAGACTAATATAACCGCACTGTAAGATCGCCAAATAGCCAATCCCAATCACCTTCCTGCAGGCACTTGAGAGGTAAGCCAAAATTTTCCAGCCATTCCCACTGGGGGGATTCTCCAGTCTCGCCGACGACAAACCCCCCCCCCCCCCCCCCCCCACCACCCCACAAAGCACAGGCTGGGGTGGAGTGGGGGCGGTGGAAATCCCAGCCATAATTCTCAAAGCATGACATTTTGGGACGGATTCCCGAAATGTGTCTCACCCTGTCTGCTTTTCCAACATACAACGATACGGGATCTATCTATATCGGAACAGGAGTAGGCCATTCCGCCCCTCAAACTTCTTCCACCACCATTCAATGAGATCATGACTACTCTGTATCCTAACTCTTTTTCTCCTCCTTTGATCAATATCCTTCAGTCAGCAAAAATCGATCAATCTCAGTCTTAAAATGAGTATTTCAGTTGGGACATCACAGGTGTACCACATTGTTTCCAGCCAATGCTCTGTCCAATAATGGCTTGAACAGCCTCTCCATAATAAAATTCTCATTCTTGTTTTCAAATCCCTCCATGACCTCGTCCATCCCCATAGCTTCCTCCAGCTCCACACTGCTCCGTGATCTCTGCATTCCATTAATTCTGCCTTCCTACACATAACCAATTTTAATCGCTCCATCCGTGGCATGGCCTGCTCTTCGACTGCCTGGTACCAAGCTCTGGAATCACCTCTCTAAAAATCTCCAACTCTCTCCATCCTCCTTTAAGTCATTCCTCCCTGTTGTTCAGGCTCTTGGTCACAAGCCCTCATGTCTCTTTATATAGAATCATAGAATCCCTACAGTGCAGAAGGAGGCCATTCAACCCATCGAGTCTGCACCGACAACAATCCCACCCAGGCCCTATCCCCGTAACCCCACATATTTACCTCGCTAATCATCCCTCTAACCTACGCATCCCGGGACACTAAGGGGCAATTTAGCATGGCCAATGCACCTAACACACACATCTTTGGACTGTGGGAGGAAACCAGAGCACCCGGAGGAAACCCATGCAGAATGTGCAAACTCCACACAGACAGTGACCCAAGCCAGGAATCGAACCCGGGTCCCTGGAACTGTGAGGCAGCAGTGCTAACCACTGTGCCACCGTGCTGCCCAGTGATTGGGGGTCAAACTTTACTTGAAAATGATTCTGTGAAGTGTCATGGGGCTTTTTGCTATCTTAAGGCACCATGTAAATGTAACTTGTTGTTGTTGCTCCATTATCTGTTCGACTCAAGTAAGTTCATTTATATTGAACATAGCTTTGAACTTTTTCTCATTTTTGCTAAGCCAGCAGAGGTCTGCTACCTCGAGCTTGTGCAATGGGGAAAGCCCCATGTGAAATGGGGTGACGGACTTCAGGAACCTATCAGCAGCCCTCTGTCCTCAGGAAACAAAACTTTGACTGGGTTGCAATGTCTAGCGGTCAGGCAAATGCCATCAAAAATCTCTTAACGGCAAATGAAATAAGTGTCAGAACAGATGCAGCAGGAAATGTCATTGAAGTTGCAACTTTCACAGTGCTATGAAAATGTGAACACTCAATCCTTTAAATATCACACCTGTTGTCAGAAATAGAAGCTAAACAGAAACTAAGAAGCTGTAAGCGTGTGAGAGCAGGTATATTTAGAAGCATTTGTAAATAAAACTCTGCCATAGCACGGAAACCTGGGCTGTCTTCTCTGCATATCACCGAGGTATAAAACACAACGATTGGTGACTAAGATAGAGAACAGTTTGAATTTTTCACTGTTCTTATTTTCACCAGGTAAATTCACTCATGCTGCGTGATTGATGGATTTATAAGTTCAAGACAAACTTGCTCGCTGCGGGGGTGGACAGTCCAGATGGTGCTGTGACGCGCAAGAACCAGTGAAGGCCAGTGAATGTTTAAGTAACTCACAGAACTCCATGAGGGATATTGGTTTAGGATTAAATATTGGCCAGGAGATCTGGAGAACTCCCCTGCAAGATAGTCTAGTCAGGTATTTTACACCAGATAGAGAATATTTACATCAGTGAAGAGTTCAGGAATAGTACCTGGCATACCTAGAATGAGGTGCCAACTTGGTGAAGCCATAACACAGGATGGTGGCAACACGGTGCCACAGTGGTTAGCACTGCTGCCTCACGGCTCCAGGGACCCGGGTTCAATTCCGGCCTCGGATCACTGACTGTGTGGGTTTCTCCCTGTGTCTGTGTGGGTTTCCTTCGGGTGCTCTGGTTTCCCCCCACAGTCCAAAGATATGCGGGTAGGTGGATTGGCCACGCTAAATTGCCCCTTTGTGTCGCGGGATGCGTAGGTTAGAGGGATTAGTGGGTTGAATATGTGGGCTTGCGGGGATAGGTGTCGGTGCAGACGCGATGGGCTGAATGGCCTCCTTCTGCACTGTAGGGTTTCTATGATTCTATGATTACTTGCAATGCCAAATAGCATAGGCTGCATGCAATCTACAGAGCGAAGCAATTTTACAACCACCAGGTCAGATCTACGCTCTGCACTTCAACCACATCCAGTCATGAATGATGGTGGAGAATTAGCCAACTCACTGGGGAAGGTGAGAGTGACAATCCTTGACATCAAGGCAGCATTTGACCGAGTGTGGCATCAGGAGCCCGAGCAAAGCTGGAGTCAAAGGAAGATGGTTGTGGTGGTTGGAGGTCAATCATCTCAGTTCCAGGACATCTCTGCAGGAGTTCCTCAGGGAGTGTCCTAGATCCAACCATCTTCAGCTGCTTCCATCATAAGGTCAGAAGTGGGAATGTTCGCCGATGTTTCTGGAATGTTCATTCCTCAGATACTGAAGCAGTCTGTGTCCAAATGCAGCAAGACCTGGACATTATCCAGGCTTGGGCTGACAAGTGACAAGTAACATTTGTAGAACACAAGTGCCAGACAATGGCCATCTCCAACAACAGGGAATCTAACCATTGCCCCTCGACATTCATAGCTCCAAAAACACTCAAGAAGCTCGACACCATCCAGGACAAAGCAGACCCGCTTGATTGGCACCCCATCCACAAATATCCACTCCCTCCACCAATGAACAGTGGTACTAGATGGGCTGCACAAATTCACCAAGGTTCCTTAGGCTGCACCTTACAAACCCACTACCATCTAGAAGAGCAAGAGCAGCAGGTACCTGGGAACACCAGCAACTGGGGGTTTCCCTCTCAACCAGATCCCACCCTGACTTTGAAATACATGGCCGTTCCCTCACTGTCGCTGAGTTAAAATCCTGAAACTCCTTCCCTAACAGCACAGTGGGTGTACCTACACCACATGGACTGCAGCGGCTCAAGAAGGTTCAAGAGGGCAATTAGGGATGGGCAATAACTGCTGGTCTAGCCAGCGATGCCCACGTCCCACGAATGAATGAAAAAATTAGAGTCCCTCGCACGGCCAAAGAATGTTTTTAAGAACTTCTCAGCCAATGAGGCAGTATTTCTTGCTGCACTGGGAGAAACTGTGATCTGTTTTTGTAATGTTGGTTGAGGATTAAATCTTCAGCTTTGAGGAGAAACATAGTGATCTCATGGAGGGACTTAAGAGGGATGAGAAAGGAAAGAGCGGGGAATACTTTCCAGTCACCAGTTCAGGAGCCACAGGGTCAGGGGTGTTGTTGTGTATGAGATCCCTGCCTTTTTAAGACAGTATAGCAGAAGTGAGTCATCTGACTTGAGAGACTAATGGAGGGAGTGAACACACAGAGGTGGTGTCTTCGCTGGGCAGAATCGTCTAGAAGCCATGATGTAAGAATGTAAGAACTTAGGCCGCCAACTCCTGTACCAAGTTTCTCTTATCAATAAATATCTTTTTTTCATTCATTCATGGGACATGGGTGTCGCGGGCTGGCCAGCATTTATTGCCCATCCCTGGTTCCCGAGGGCAGTTGCGAGTCAACCACATTGCTAACAAAGCCTCAAATCGCTTAACGATGCCAAAACAGCCACAATATAACTGTTGTGCATGACACATTGAGGGTAAATCCATTAGGAACAAAGAGAATGACCAACAAGTGGGGCAGGTAGTGTGCTTAAGGCCAGGAAACCAGAGCTTCTTCAGGGACAGATAGATGCTGCACTAGGGGAAGATTGATTGGCTGTGGGATTAGAATTGCGACAGGATGATGTCAAATAGTTTGAAGGTTCTACTTCAGCCGACCTTACGTTGCGATGATAAATCATTGCAACACCACATCTCTACTCTTATACTCCAGTCTTTTTGCAATAAGTGCTAACATTCCATTTGCCTTTTTTATTACAGGCTGTACCTGCTTACTGACTTCCTGTGATTCAGGAACAAAGACACCCAGATCCCTCTGCCAGGACACATTTTGAATCTGCTTTCCAATTAGACAATAATTTGCCTTTCTATTTTTTTCACAACTGCAGCAAAGTCTCCCAATAAAAGCAGGATTATTTCAGCAGCAATAATGCAGTGAGTGGAGGATAGTAACAAACTACAAGTTCTGTGCAAAAGATCAATCCCAGTCGCCCACACTGTCCAGCTGTTGATTGACGGGGCAATGTCTCTTTTGGCAGCCAGTGAACGAGGTCCATGCAATGTTGACAACTACAGCAAGTTATGTTTTTATAGCACCTTTAACATAATGAAACATCCAAGGTGCTTTGCAGCAATTGTATAAAACACAGTGTGGCACCAGGCTACGAAAGGAGAAAGGTTTGAAGAATCATCTTAAAAGAGGATAGCATGGTGGAGGTTAGGAGTTCCAGAACTTTGAATAGTGTGGAGGAGCAGAGGGATCTAGGTGTATGTGTGCATAGATCCCTGAAAGTTGGGAATCAAGTAGATAAGGTTGTTAAGAAGGCATATGGTGTCTTGGCGTTTATTGGTAGGGGGATTGAATTTAGGAGTCGTAGCGTTATGTTGCAACTGTACACAACTCTGGTGCGGCCGCACTTGGAGTACTGTGTGCAGTTCTGGTCCCCACATTACAGGAAGGATGTGGAGGCTTTGGAGAGGGTGCAGAGGAGGTTTACCAGGATGTTGCCTGGTATGGAGGGGAGATCCTATGAGGAGAGGCTGAGGGATTTGGGATTGTTTTCGCTGGAAAGGCGGCGGCTAAGAGGGGATCTTATTGAAACATATAAGATGATTAGAGGTTTAGATAGGGTGGATAGTGATAGCCTTTTTCCTCTGATGGAGAAATCCAGCACGAGGGGGCATGGCTTTAAATTGAGGGGGGGTAGTTATAGAACCGATGTCAGGGGTAGGTTCTTTACCCAGAGGGTGGTGAGGGATTGGAATGCCCTGCCAGCATCAGTAGTAAATGCGCCTAGTTTGGGGGCGTTTAAGAGATCCGTAGATAGGTTCATGGACGAAAAGAAATTGGTTTAGGTTGGAGGGTCATAGTTTTTTTTTTAACTGGTCGGTGCAACATCGTGGGCCGAAGGGCCTGTTCTGCGCTGTAATGTTCTATGTTCTATTAGAACTTTGCGGCCTGGCCACCGGCGGTGTGGCCGCAATGGTTCGGTGATTAAAATTGGCAATGATCAAGAGGCCAGAATTGGAGGAATGCAGAGATCCTCGGAGGGTTGTGTGGGATTCAGGAGATTACAGAGATCGGGAGGGTGAGGCCAGGAAGGGCTATGAAAACAATGAGAATAAATTTTTAAAATCCATTCGTGGGACATGGGCGTCGCTGGCTGGGCCAGCATTTGCTGCCCATCCCTAGTTGCCCTTGGAGGGGCAGTTGAGAGTCAACCACATTGCCGTGGCTCTGGAGTCACATGTAGGCCAGACCAGGTAAGGGTGGCAGATTTCCTTCCCTAAAGGGCATTAGTGAACCAGATGGGTTTTTCTGACAATCGACAATGGTTTCATGGTCATCAGTAGATTCTTAATTCTAGATATTTTTTATTGAATTCAAATTCCACCACCTGCTGTGGCGGGATTTGAACCCGGGTCTGCAGAACAATAGCTGAGTTTCTGGATTAATAGTTTTGTGATAATAGAAATCATAGAAACCCTACAGTACAGAAAGAGGCCATTCAGCCCATCGAGTCTGCACCGACCACAATCCCACCCAGGCCCTACCCCCATATCCCTACATATTTCCCACTAATCCCTCTAACCTACACATCTCAGGACACTAAGGGGCAATTTTTAGCATGGCCAATCAACCTGACCCGCACATCTTTTGACTGTGGGAGGAAACCGGAGCACCCGGAGGAAACCCACGCAGACAATGTGCAAACTCCACACAGTCAGTGACCCGAGCCGGGAATCGAACCCAGGTCCCTGGAGCTGTGAAGCAGCAGTGCTAACCACTGTGCTACCGTGCCGCCCTAAGGCCATCTAGGCCATCACCTCCCCTCAACTAAGCCAAGGTGCTGGAAACTATGTGTGGTTTCTGGTAACTGTCTAAATAATCTGGGTCAATGAAGATTACCAGAATAACTTTCACCACACAATTGCTCCTACTGTGTGCCGTACAGATGGGGGATTCTACGGTGGATGGCGTTTTCCTAAGGTTAACTGGTAGTGAGATGAGTAAGAACGAATATGTCTGAGCTATGTTTAGAGGATTTTTGGGGAGATTTTTATGAGCAATTATACTTTCATGTACTCTGAACATCCCAAACTATTCATGGGAGACAAATTGCTTCAGTGATGGTGTCACAGTTTAAACAGAGGGAGAGATAGATGAGTCACTATGTAGACAAATAGCTGACAAGTGCAGGAGCAATAGGACATTGAAGTACAGGATTTCAATTACCCCAATATTACTCGGGAGGTGTTTTGGCACAGTGGGCTGTGTCCCTCCCTCAGTGTATCCGAACAGACGCCGGGGTGTGGCGACTAGTGGATTTTCACAGTAACTTCATTGCAGTGTTAATGTAAGCCTTACTTGTGACTACTAAATAAAGTTAAAAAAAAGATATTCGCGGTTTTTGACCCTAACTTCTGGGATTGATATTCTAATCTTATTTTGCTTTTCTGTCTCTCAGCCGACATCACGTTGCTGCTTGTGGGATTTGACTGTGCATAGATTGGCTGCCATGTTTCCAGTTTAACAACAGTGACCGCAAAGTGGCACAAGTGGTCAGCACCGCTGCCTCACAGCACCAGGGACCTGGGTTCAATTCCCGGCTTGGGTCACTGCCTGTGTGTGGAGTCTGCACGTTCTCCCCGTGTCTGCGTGGGTTTCCTCCGGGTGCTCCGGTTTCCTCCCACAGTCTGAAAGACGTGATGGTTGGGTGGATTGGCCGTGCTAAATTCTCCCTCGGTGTACCCGAACAGGCGCCGAAGTGGGGATTTTCACAGTAACTTCATTGCAGTGTTAATGAAAGCCTTACTTGTGACACTAATAAATAAAACTAAACAAAACTTCAAGATTGTTTCATTGGCTGTAAATTGCCCTGGGATATCCTGAGGTTGTGAAAGGAGTGATGCAAATGCAAATATTTTACTGTATAAGATTATCTGGCACCACCTTAACAGAATCACAATACTTAATGAAAGGATTCCGGTGTGGAGCTGTGAGAGGGTGTGTAATCTTTAGCCTTGCTGCGGCAGAGTGTGGCAACAGAGAAAGTTACATTTTCCAAGCCTGGGCAGAACCACTTTGCTTCTCTGTCTCACAAATCTTTATTCATTCGCTCAACAAGTCAAGTGATATTTTCCATTGCTATTTATTCCATTTGCTACAATGCATCACCAACTCTGTAATAAAGTCCCTCTTGTTTCTCTGGAGATTGAGAGTTTCCTTCTCAGAGCATCTTTTGTTCATGATTTTTTTTTTTGTTTAATTTTTGCGCTCAGTAATGAGTGTTGGATTATAACGCTTTCGCAATAGATCCAGCAGCGTCAGTGCGTGAGAGGGTATCACTCTCAGAGCCTAGGAATCCGGAGAACCTGAGTTCAAATCCCAATAAGAGTTTTAACAACACCAGGTTAAAGTCCAACAGGTTTATTTGGTAGCAAAGGCCACTAGCTTTCGGAGCGCTGCTCCTTCGTCAGGTGGAGTGGAAATCACTTCAAATCCCAACACAGCATTTGGAAATTCTGAATTAATTTAAGACATCTAGAACATAGAACATTACAGTGCAGTACAGGCCCTTCGGCCCTCGATGTTGCGCCGACCAGTGGAACCAATCTAAAGCCCCTCTAATCTACACTATTCCAATATCATCCATATGTTTATCCAATAACCATTTGAATGCTCTCAATGTTGACGAGTCCACTACTGCTGCAGGCAGGGCATTCCATGCCCTTACTACTCTCTGAGTAAAGAACCTACCTCTAACATCTGTCCTATATCTCTCATCCCTCAATTTAAAGCTATGTCCCCTCGTGCTAGTCAACACCATCCGAGGAAAAAGGCTCTCACTATCCACCCTATCTAATCCTCTGATCATCTTGTATGCCTCTATTAAGTCACCTCTTAACCTTCTTCTCTCTAACGAAAACAACCTCAAGCCCCTCAGCGTTTCCTCATACGATTTTCCCACCATACCAGGCAACATCCTGGTAAATCTCCTCTGCACCCTTTCCAACACTTCCACATCCTTCCTATAATACGGTGACCAGAACTGTACGCAATACTCCAAATGCGGTCGCACCAGAGTTTTGTACAGCTGCAACATGACCTCCTGGCTCCGAAACTCAATCCCTCTACCAATAAAAGCTAACACACCGTACGCCTTCTTAACAACCCTATCAACCTGGGTGCCAACTTTGGGGATCTATGCACATGGACACCCAGATCCCTCTGTTCATCCACACTACCAAGTATCTTACCATTAGCCCAGTACTCTGTATTCCTGTTACTCCTTCCAAAGTGAATCACCTCACACTTTTCCGCATTAAACTCCATTTGCCACCTCTCAGCCCAGCTCTGCAGCTTATCTATGTCCCTCTGTAACCTGCCACTTCCCTCCGCACTGTCTGGAAATAAAAAGCTGTGACTATCAAGCTATAAGATTGTTAATACAAAGCACAACTTCTTCAGTAATGTCCCTGCCCAGGCTGTGCTCAATATAATTCCCGACCAACACCTAATGTGGTTCATCTGTGTGTGCCCTCTGAATTGGCCTGTCAAGATCCATAGAATCCCTACAGTGCAGAAGGCCATTTGGCCCATCGAGTCTGTACCGACTCTCCAGAAGAGCATCTTGCCCATGCCCCCAGTCCCACCCTATCCCCGTAACCCCACACATTTACCCCACTAATCCACCTAACCTACACATCTTGGGACACTAAGGGGCAATTTAGCACGGCCAATCCACCTAACTTGCACATCTTTGGATTGTGGGAGGGAACCGGAGCACCCGGAGGAAACTCACATAGACACGGGGAGAATGTGCAAACTCCACACCCAGGGGCCGGAATTTTACTGGCACGCCACCTCCGCCCCAACACCGATTCCGGGGGCGGGCGAGGCTCGGAGAATGGCATTTGCCGTTAGCCTCGGGTGGGATCGTACGAATCTCGGGCGGACGTGCCGGTAAAATTCCACCCAAGGTCGGAATCCAACTTGGTCCCTGGAGCTGTGAGACAGCAGGGTTAACCACTGTGCCACCGAGACACCTGTGATCATTGGTTGTGTAGGACCACTTCAAAGACTAACAAAAACTACAAGGACTGTAGAGTTCAGAGGAAAGTCCCAACCAACAGATTCTCAGGTTTTGGGCTCTGAGTTATAGGTACAGGGACTGTTCAAAACCTTTAACACCGGGGTAAGTGCTGACCCATACACTTCATGCAGAACCAACAACAACTTGCATTTCTATAGCACCTTTAAAAAATAAAACATCAAAAGGTGCTTCACAGGAAAGGTTACCCTGCAAAATTTGACAAGGCCACACAAGGAGTTGCTGACAGCTGACTTGGGTTGCTGGTTTAGATTTTAGGAAATGTCTTCAAGGAAGAAAGAGAGTCGGGAAGTTAAGAGAGGGAAATCTCGAGCTTAAATATCGAGGCAGCTGGAGGCACAGGTGGCCATGGCAGAGTAATCAAAATTAATAAAAACAGATTGGGAATTGGAATCACATGATCCTTACAGTGCAGAAAGAGGCCATTCAGCCCATCAAGCCTGCACTGACAACAATCCCACCCAGGCCTTATCGCCGTAACCCCACGTATTTACCTCGCTAATCCTCTGACACTAAGGGGCAATTCAGCATGGCCAATCCACCTAACCCGCACGTCTCTGCAGTGTGGGAGGAAACCCACGCAGGCACCGGGAGAATGGGCAAACTCCACACAGGCAGTCACCGGGGACCGGAATTGAACAGCAATTGCATTGCGGTTTGTGGAATCTTGCTGTGTGCAAATTGGCAGCCGTAGTTCATAGAATCTACGGCACGGGCATAGGCCCTTTGGCCCAAATTGACCCCAGCTGACCAAAATGGCCACCTAAGCTAACCCCATTTGCCTGTAGAATCGTAGAATCTACGGCACGGAGACACGGAGGTCTTTCACCCACACCAGTAACTACCCTTCACTGATACCTGATTGACTGAAAAACACTTCAGGATGTCCTAAGTTACGACACTATTTGCAAGTCTTCCTACCAGTCTCTGGCCCAGAGTTCCATTGCTGCACCTGTTTGAACATCTTGACTGCAATCATCCGACTCAACAACTGCAATCTTCACCTCAGAACCAGCCGAGGTTCTATCACAACTGGCCCTGCAATGCCGTGCATTGAGAGAGTGTCTGAACGGTTCATTGAGACACACCATTTACTGTGACGGCAGTAAAGTCAATAGTGAATGGAAAAGCTCTTCCTGTGTGGGATTGACAGGAAGTAGACGGCATGTCTGCCGCACCAGGCTGAAACTTAGCTCCAAAAATAGACCTTAGTGATGGGATGGATCCATCAATCAGCTTCCGGCATTACCCTCATCTTATAAATAGAGGAATTCAGATGATCACTGTCTGGAGTCATGTTTTTTTTTGGTCTTTTATTGGGCGTGGGTGTCGCTGGAAAGGTCAGCATTCGTTGTCCATCCTTAAGTACCCCTTGAGCAGGTGGTGGTGAGCTGCCTTCTTGAACCCGCTGCGGTCCATGTGGTGTAGGTACACGCACAGTGCTGTCAGGGAGGAAGTTCCAGGATTTTGACCCAGTGACTGTGAAGGGACAGCAAGTGTATTTCCAAGTCATGATGGTGAGTGACGGGGAGGGAAATTTAAAGATGGTGGTGTTCCCATCAGTCTGCTGCCCTTGTCCTTGACCTCGGGGTCAGCTGTTGAAGAAACTTTGGCATTACGGAATACAGGATGACCCAACAATATCATCACCAAATAGTATCTGTTACCCTAATTATTTCCCTTCTTCTGTTCACTTCTCATTATAGTCTCTGGTCTCCTGCTGTGCCATTGCTGCAAGGGTATTTACTTCCCCATTGCCTCAGTTAAGTGTTTGTCCTTCATCTGTGGTACTAACAGCTTTCTTTTTATTTAAATTATTCATCCAAATACATTATATTCCAAATACATTATAATTTCACCATGATAAATTATTAAAACAACAGTCAACAGCAAATATACCTTCCTTAACACAGCAGCAAACAACCTCCCTTCCAATGAAAATGGAATTCATTATAAGCTATCTGTCACCTTCCGGGGTTTTGCCTTCCGGGGTTTTGCCTTCCGGGGTTTTGCCTTCCTGGAACTCTCTCTGGTACCTGTACCAGACAAACTTCAGCGACGCCCACATCCCTCCTTCTAGGATACACAAGTCCCAACTGGGACAACAGCTTACAGGTCCCATCCAGGACAATAGTGGGAGATTATTTTACCTTGTGAGGCATCACAGCTGATTTTGTCATCGATTCAGGGCGGCACGGTGGTTAGCACTGCTGCCTCACAGTGCCAGGGATCTAAGTTCGATTCCCGGCTTGGGTCACTATCTGTGTGGGGACTGCACGCTCTTCCCATGTCTGGGTGGGTTTCCTCCGGGTGCTCTGGTTTCCTCCCACAGTCCAAAGATGGGATTGACAATGTTAAGTGGCCCCTTAGTGTCAGGGGGACTAGCTAGGGTAAATGCATGGGGTTATGGGGATAGGGACTGGGTGGGATTGTGTTCGGTGCAGACTCGATGGGCCGAATGGCCTCCTTATCCACTGGAGGATTCTATAATCTTTCTTTAACAAATTCATCGGGATTTGGGCGTCGCTGACTGGGCCAGCACTTATTGCCCATCCCTAACTGCCCTCAAGAAGGTGGTGGTGAGCTGCCTTCTTGAATCGCTGCACTTTGTCTGGTGTAGGTACATCCACAGTGCTGCTTGGGAGAGAGTTCCAGGATTTTGACCCAACACCGTTGGTGTCCCTACACCAAATGGACTGCAACAGTTCAAGATGGCGACTCACCCCCACATTCTCAAGGGCAATTAGCAAAAGATAATAATACATTCTGGCCTTCTGGGAGATCCCGACATCTCCAGAATAAATTAATAAATATTCCTTCTCTTTTGTTTAGGTTTGTTCCAGTGAGTTAATCAAATAACAGGGGACAGGTGCATCCCCTCAGCCTTTAAAAGTGTAATATCTTCCTGACGAATACGACTTCCCTGAGAGGAGAGTGTGGCTTCTCCTTAGGAACAGGAGCCTAACAGGATGTACACAACAGAACAGGCAGGATACAAACTTCTCCCGCGTTCCCAGGAGGTTAGAATCAACCGTAAACAAACCTGTAAATCCCACTCGCCCGTCCCACTGCAGGACAAGAACAAATAGAAACAGGATTGTCAGCAAAGATAAAAGATAATTCCAGGGAAAATGGCCATTAACTGGGCAGGAAATTTGAGGAGGAAGATTGGGTAATGCCTGGTCGGAATTTGGGAATAGGAAGGAGATTTTTCCTTCAGCAAAGAGAAGGCCAAAGCGGGGAAAGGGCAACGGAGGGGTGGGGATGAGGGGGCGGGGGGGGGGGGGGGGGGGGGTGGGGGGGGGGGTGGCGGAGGGGGGGGGGGGGGAGTGGGTGCAGGGGGTGGGGGGCGGGCCGCTGATCAGGATGTTCAAAATTCTGAAGGGATTTGTTGGGGATAAACAGAGACAATAGTTACCACTCAGAGAGAAGGCTGCAGCTGGAGCCAAGATAGTCACCAAGTAATCCAATTGGGAATTCAGAAGAAACTTTGAATGGGAATGTGGGGCTCGCTTCCACAGGGAAGAGTTGAGGTAAACAGCATACATGTATTTAAGGAGAATCATAGAATCCCTACAATGCAGAAGGAGGCCATTCAGCCCATCTGCTTCTCTGACAGAGTATCTTACCCATCCAATCTGCGTAAACCCACACATTTATCAACCTAATCCATCCAACCTACACATCCCGGGACACTAAGGGGCAATTTATCATGGCCAATCCGCCTAACCTGCACATCTTTGGACTGTGGGAGGAAACCGGAGCACCCGGAGGAAACCCACGCAGACACGGGGAGAGCGTGCAAACTCCACACAGACAGTGACCCGAGGCCGGAATCAGACCTAGGTCCCTGGCGCTGTGAGACGGCAGCGCCAACCACTCTGCCACCTTGCCACCCTTTATAGTTTTGTGGACTTCATTAGACTTTTAATTCCAGATTTTTATTGAATTGAAAGTTTGCCATCTGCTGTGGTGGAATTTGAACCCGGGCCCTCAGATCTTATCCGGTGACAACCCCACTAAACCACTGCCTCCCCGGCTAGAAGCTAGATAAACACACAAGGGAGAAGGATATGGTGATGGGGTGGGATAAATTAGGGTGTGAGGAGGCTATTGTGGAGCATAAACACTGGCACAGGACAACTGTGCCCCTTTCTGTATCTGGGAATTCTGTGTCATTGTTGCGATAGTCAATGTTAGAATGCCAAGTTTTGCTGAATATTGTCCTCATGATAATTATAGTTTAAATTCCTTCGGGATCTTACTCTACTATCCTGACTAATGTTGTCCCCTCCTCTTCTGAAAGTCCTGTAGGGATATATTTTTCCCAGGCATAGTGAATTCTCGTCTCCCAGCTCTCACTTACCATCATAAGATCCCTACAGGGCAGAAGAGGCCATTCGGCCCATCGAGTCTCCACCAACTCTCTGACAGAGCACCTTACCCAGGCCCTCTCCCCCGTCCTATCCCCGTAACCCCACATCTCTACCATGGCCAATCCACCTAACGTGCACATCTTTGGAGTGTGAGAGGAAACTGGAGCAGCCGGAGGAAACACACGCAGACATGGGGAGAACGTGCAAACTCCGCTTAGACAGGGACCTGAGGCTGGAATTGAACCCGGGTCCCTGGTGCTTTGAGGCAGCAGTGCTAACCACCGTGCCGCCATCCAAGTAGACACAGCGTATTAGAAAGGCAAGATGACTTGTGTCCATCACTGTCTGATGATGAGCATTGTAGCTTCATAGAACTTCATAGAATCCCTACAGTACAGAAGGGGCCATTCGACCCATTGAGTCTGTACAATCCCACCCAGGCCCTATTCCCGTAACCCCATGTATTTACCCTGCTAATCCCCCTGACACTAAGGGTCAGTTTAGCACGGCCAGTCAACCTAACCTGCACATCTGCACTGTGGGAGGAAACCGGAGCACCCAGAGGAAACTCATGCAGACACGGGGAGAATGTGCAAACTCCACACAGACAGTGACCCAAGCTGAGAATCGAGCCCAGGTCCCTGGCGCTGTGAGGCAGCAGTGCTAACCACTGTGCCACCATGCCACCCTTACTCCACACAGACAGTGACCCAAGCTGGGAATTGAACCCAGGTCCCTGGCACTGTGAGGCAGCAGTGCTAACCACTGTGCCACCTTGCCACTCCATGCTGAGCTTAAATCCCTGAGCGCTGATCTCAGGTGGGGGGGAATGGCTAACAGCACAACTCAGGGTTATATAGATGAGAAAGGGATGGGGAGGGGCAGGTTAGCCAAACCGCCATCCCTAGTTGCCGGAGGGCAATTGAGAGTCAACCACATTGCTGTGGCTCTGGAGTCACATGTAAGCCAGACCAGGTAAGGATGGCAGATTTCCTTCCCTCAAGGACATTAGGGAACCAGATGGGTTTTTCAGACAATCGGCAATGGTTTCATGGCCATCAGTAGAGTCATAGAGTCATGGAGGTTTACAGCATGGAAACAGGCCCTTCGGCCCAACTTGTCCCTGCCACCTCACTTTTCAAACCACTAAGCTAGTCCCAATTGCCTGTGTTTGGCCCATATCCCTCTATACCCATCTTACCCATGTAACTGTCTAAACGCTTTTTAAAAGACAAAATTTTACCTGCCTCTACTACTACCTCTGGCAGCTTGTTCCAGACACTCACCACCCTCTGTGTGAAAAAATTGCCCCTCTGGACCCTTTGTATCTCTCCCCTCTCACCTTAAACCTATGCCCTCTAGTTTTAGACTCCCCTACCTTTGGGAAAAGATATTGACTATCTAGCAGATCTATGCCCCTCATTATTTTATAGACCCGTATAAGATCACGCTGAAGCCCCCTTCGCTCCAGAGAAAAAAAATAGTAGATTCTTAATTCCAGATATATTTTATTGAATTCAAATTCCACCATCTGCCGTGCTGGGATTCGAATCCGGGTCCCCAGAACATTCGCTGAGTTTCTAAAATAATAGTCTAGTGATAATACCACTAGGCCATCACCTCCCAGAATGCACCATTGATGAGGATCACACATGAACAAAGGTCACTCAAGCCCATGGATAAATACCAACAAGAACCCGACCCCACCAAGGGCCGGGAAACAAGAATGTTGGGTTGAAGAGGCTTTCCATTTTGAGGCCGACAAGACCAGTTTGGACCAGTACTCTGCTTTCCCACTGGGCTGTAATGGTCAGAAAGGTTAAAGTGAGTTGGGAATATTGGAGAAGTGAATGGCAACATCGGGGGCCCGGAAATATTTCGCTTGTCTTCGCTATGTTGAGGGAATGGTTCAGGAAGACCTCATAGAATCATAGGGTCTCTGCAGTGCAGAAGAGGCCATTCAGCCCAGAGAAGAGGTGGAAGAAATTGAAATGCAGGGGCTAATTTTACCATCCTACCCGCCACGGGAATCGATGCGGGCGAGGGGTGGACCCTGGAAAGGTCCGTTGACCTCGGGTGGGATTTTACGGTTTTCGGGGTGAGCGAGGCTGGCAAACACCACCCACAATCTTGGTCTAGCACCTTCCACTGCGTCAGGATATCCCCAAACACATCACAGCCAATGAGGTACTTCTGCTGTGCAGTCGGTGTTGTAAGGTAGGAAATGTACACAGCACGATCCCACAAACAGAAACGTGATCGTGACCAGATAATCTGGGTTAATGGTTTGGGAATAAATATTGACCAGGACAGAAGGAATAACTCCCTCGCTCTCTTTGGAATTAGTACCAGGGAAGCTTTTGCTTTCAGCTGATTGTCAGGCTAATACCTTACCTGAAGATCCTAGATTCTGTTGCTAAACTATACCGAGCTGTTGAAGAAACAGAAGAAAGTCTTGAAGTTACATCACGCCTTTCATAACATTCTCCAGCCAATGAAATATAGTATTTTGCCTGATGTGGTTGCTGTAATGTTGTTGACACTGCAGCCAATTTGTGCACAGCAAGATCCCACAATCATGAGACTTCGGAAGGGTGAGGATATTTCACACTGAGAGTAATTGCTCTAAACCACCGTTCCCCATGTGCAGAACATTTAATCTCCAATCCCTTTGGGAATCCCATTGCATATTGCGGCCCACAGCTCTGGGCCCAGGAGAAGAAGCAGGGTACGATGCAGCAACAGAGCTGCTATTAAAACCGTCCTGTTTACAGAGATGGAGGACAACCCTATTAATATCTCCACTCTCAGGCCTAATTAGGAAGGGCTGTTCCTTTGACTCTCGCGCTGGCCACTTGATCTTGTCGTTTGGACGGGAAACCAATTTTGTGAAACAGACTGCAACCTGAAGTAAATACCATTGTTCGAACATTCCGGTCCACAATGTCCTCAGCACAGCCAGAGGCCAGGAGGACACGAGTAAAAACTAAATAAACAATCCAGAGGCACAAAAGGTATTGGGCTGCTTGGAGCAACTCAACCTGAAGCAGCAAGAGCACCTTCCATTGATATAGCACCTTTCACAACGTTTAGAAAAGCCCAAGGCACTTCACAGGACACGAAGGACACACAAGGACAGGTAACCAAGCACCTGGGCCAGGATTTTACCGACACGCCCGCGCAAGGCCAATGGAGAATGCTGTTTTGCGAGCCTCGCCCGCCCTGATTCCAGGGCGTGCTGGCAAAATCAGGGCCCAGCAGTAGATTTTAAGAAGCTCCTTCAAGGAGGGGAGCATTGCAGAGTGGTTCAGCGAGGGAATTCCAGAACTTGAGGTCCAGGCAGCTAAAGGCATGACCAACACTGACGGAGGAATGAAAATCGGGGTTTGGTAAAATGGCCAGAGTTGGAGGGATGCGGATATCTCGGAGGGTTGGGGGGTTGGAGAAGATGACAGAGATAGGGAGGGGCAAGGCCAGGGAGGGATTTGAAAACAAGGATGAGAATTTTAAGATTAAGGTGTTGCCCGACGAGGAATCAATGTCGGTCGGTAAGCACAGGGTTAGAGTCATAGAGTCATAGAGGTTTACAGCATGGAAACAGGCCCTTCGGCCCAACTTGTCCATGCGGTCCTTTTTTTAAAACCCTTAAGCTAGTCCCAATTGCCCGCATTTTGCCCATATCCCTCTATACCCATCTTACCCATGTAGCTGTCAAAACACTTCTTAAAAGACAAAATTGTACCTGCCTCTACTATTACCTCTGGCAGTTTGTTCCAGACACTCACCACCCTCTGTGAGAAAGAATCTGGACACTTTGTATCTCTCCCCTCTCACCTTAAACCTATGCCCTCTAGTTTTAGACTCCCCTACCTTTGGGAAAAGATATTGACTATCCAGTCCAAAGATGTGCGGGTTAGGTTGATTGGCCAGGTTAAAAATTGCCCCTTAGAGTTCTGAGATGCGTAGGTTAGCGGGATTAGCGGGTAAATATGTGGGGGTAGGGCCTGGGAGGGATTGTGGTCGGTGCAGACTCGATGGGCTGAATGGCCTCCTTCTGCACTGTAGGGTTTCTATGATTTTTATGATCTAGCTGATCTGTGCCCGTCATTATTTTGTAGACCTCTATAAGATCACCCCTCAGCTTCCTACGCTCCAGAGAAAAAAGTCCCAGTCTATCCAGCCTTTCCTTGAGAATGTTAGTTGTCTGAAAGGCCACATTCCCAGAAGAAACTACTGCTTTCCGAATTAAAAACACCCCAATCTTCCAGTTTTGCATCCACATCGTTTCCAACACTTGCAATTTCTCATTCCTTTTCTCTCCTTGTCTCTGGGAGAAGCTGGTTCCTTTGCTGTGCTAAGATTCTACAAATATTGGCCAGGTGAACAGCCATTTTGTGTGGGCTGCTTTATCCCAACCCAGTGGGCGGCATGGTGGCACAGTGGTTAGCACTGCTGCCTCACAGCTCCAGGAACCTGGGTTCTATTCCTGACGCTTCCTGGGTGACTGTCTGTGTGGAGTTTGCACATTCTCCCTGTGTCCATATGGGTTTCCTCCGGGTCCCCTGGTTTCCTTCCAAAGACATGCAGGTTAGGTGGACTGGCTATGCTAAATTGCCCCTTAGTGTCCCAAGATATTAAACTTCGAGGGATTAGCGGGATAAATGTGTGGGGTTACGGGGATGTGGCGAATGAAAAGTAAAGTTTATTTATTAGTTCCAGTAGGCTTACATTAACATTGCAATGAAGTTATTATGAAAATCCCCAAGTCACCACACTCTGGCACCTGTTCAGGTATGATGTGGAGATGCCGGCGTTGGACTGGGGTAAACACAGTAAGAAGTCTCACAACACCAGGTTAAAGTCCAACAGGTTTATTTGGTAGCAAACGCCACCAAATAAACCTGCTGGACTTTAACTTGGTGTTGTGAGACTTCTACCTGTTCAGGTACACAGAGGGAGAATTTAGCATGACCAATGCACCTAACCAGCACACCTTTGGACTGTGAAGGAAACCAGAGCACCCGGAGGAAACCCACGCAGACACGGGGAGAATGTGCAGACTCCGCACAGACAGTGACCCAAACCGGGAATCGAACCCGGGTCCCTGGCACTGCAAGACAGCAATGCTCAGAACTGTGCCACCGTGCTGTCCTGAGCGAGTCGGTGCAGGCTCGATGGGCCAAATGGCCTCCTTCTTCAACGTAGGGATTTTATTCTATGATTCCAATCCCATGCAATTCTGTAACTCCTTCGCAAACAGTTGTGAACATTTAATACTTCTCAACATAAACCAGTTTCTGGAAATTAACCAGGGAATATTGCGGTTTTAATAATTTAAAGTGACATTTTATTTAAGCAATTGATTTTGTGTTTATTATGATAATGTAACGATTGGATATTAATGTAAAATAATTGTTCCTTCAGGAGTTTTACGAAAGCGGTTTTGTTAACACACGGTTGAGGGAAATTAACTGGATGCAATCCAATCTCCGAGGTATCTGCCTCTCCCCAATCGTGGCCTCTTATCAAACCCCAATTTTCACTGCTCCATCATTGGTGGCCGTGCCTTTAACTGCCTGGAACTTGGGTTCTGAAATTCCCTCTCGGGACCACTTTGTGACTCTCTCCTCCTTTAAGGAACTTAGACCGCTCGCAACTTCTCAGCCAAGCCAGAGAGAATGTGACTCGCACAACATGTGATCTCCAGCCTGATGAGGGGGTGGAAATGCTAAAACAATTCCAATTCAAGTGACGCCCAGGTTCCATGAGGTTGACTGACGACGCAACTGAGATTAGTTAAACCCAGCAATGGTCCCACCAGCCTGGAACTTCCCCTCTTCAATCGCCTCTGTGGTGTATTGCTTCATCCAGTTCTGGGGTAAGCATCCAGTTAATTTCCCTCAACCGTGTGTTAACAAAACCGCTTTTGTAAAACTCCTGAAGGAACAATTATTTTACATTAATATCCAATCGTTACATTATCATAATAAACACAAAATCAATTGCTTAAATAAAATGTCACTTTAAATTATTAAAACCGCAATATTCCCTGGTTAATTTCCAGAAACTGGTTTATGTTGAGAAGTATTAAATGTTCACAACTGTTTGTGAAGGAGTTACAGAATTGCAACTGCCTTGAAATTTTAAACGCTTGAATCAAATTTTTTGGTTAATTTAAGGGCTCAGATTGGCCTCGTTAAACACAAAGTAAACATATTAATGATGTGAGTAATCATATACCTGACTAACCCATCTCTTTCTGTTACGGCTCCTAACCTCTCCCTCCTCGTTCAGTGTGTTTCCCGCACATATATTTTTAAGACCCTTTGACATTAAGAAAAAAGTTGCCCAAAAGCATTGTGGAAAAGCAGCTTCTCCTTGGGGTCATTCCTCAGCAGACTCATTGTAAATATGGGGACTCTCTCCAATGGGTGCTGACATACACAGTGAGTGACCTCTTGTCTATATTTAACCTATAGAGAATCTGTACCAAGTAAGCAATAGCAATATGGTCCAAACAGTTGGAAGGGAAAAATCTGGGATTGAGTGATTTCCCCCCTGACCCCTCCTGTCTTTTTCACCTTTCTCTGCCTGCCTCCTTCCTGATGTGGAGATGCCGGCGTTGGACTGGGGTAAACACAGTAAGAGTTTTAACAACACCAGGTTAAAGTCCAACAGGTTTATTTGGTAGCAAATACCATTAGCTTTCGGAGCGCTGCTCCTTCGTCAGATGGAGTGGAAATGTGCTCTCAAACAGGGCACAGAGACACAAAAATCAAGTTACAGAATACTGATTAGAATGCAAATCCCTACAACCAACCAGATCTTAAAGATACAGACAATGTGGGTGGAGGGAGCATTAAGCACAGGTTAAAGAGATGTGTATTGTCTCCAGACAGGACAGCCTGCAAGTCCAGGAGGCAAGCTGTGGGGGTTACTGATAATGTGACATAAATCCAACATCCCGGTTTAGGCTGTCCTCATGTGTGCAGAACTTGGCTATCAGTTTCTGCTCAGTGACTCTGCGCTGTCGTGTGTCGTGAAGGCCGCCTTGGAGAACGCTTACCCGAAGATCAGAGGCTGAATGCCCGTGCCTTCTTCCTTCCCATATTTTCCTTAGCTTGTAGCTCATTATTTGAGGTGCCGGGTGCTCCGGTTTCCTCCCACTGTCCAAAGATATGCGGGTTAGGCTGATTGGCCAAACCCAATTGCCCATTAGTGTCAGGGAGATTAGCAGGGTAAATACGTGGGATTATGGGGATAGGGCTTTGTTGGTGTAGGCTCGATGGGCCAAATGGCCTCTTTCCGCACTGTGGGGATCCTATGATTCCATGTATCGTGCTGTTGGCTTGGTTTTTCTGGATTGTGATATTTAAAAACAGCTGTCAGTGCTGATTTGGTGATGAGTTTTTTAGACTCCTGCACTCCAGTAATTCTGTCAAAACATATTCCATCAGGCAACCTCCAATTCACCAATTTTCTAGTATCAGGGAAGTGTAAAACTAGAGGGCATAGCTTTAAGGTGAGAGGGGAGAGATACAAAAGGGTCCAGTGGGGTAATTTTTTCACAGAGGGTGGTGAGTGTCTGGAACGAGCTGCCAGAGGTAGTAGTAGAGGTGGGTACAATTCTGTCTTTTAAAAAGTTACATGAGTAAGATTGGTGTAAAGGGATATGGGCCAAATGTGGGCAATTGGGACTAGTTTAGTGGTGAAAACTGGGCAACACGGACAAGTTTATTTATTTAGTTTATTTATTAGTCACAAGTAAGGCTTACATTAACACTACAATGAAGTTCCTGTGAAATTCCCCTAGTCGCCACGTTCCGGCGCCTGTTTTGGTCAACGCACCCTAACCAGCACGTCTTTCAGACTATGGGAGGAAAACCAGAGCACCCGGAGGAAACCCACACAGACACGGGGAGAACGTGCAAACTCCACACAGACAGTGACCCAAGCTGGGAATCGAATCCAGGTCCCTGGTGCTGTGAGGCAGCAGTGCTAACCACTGTGCCACCGTGCCGCCCACAAGTTGGGTCGAAGGAGCCTGTTTCCATGCTGTAAATCTCTATGACCTCTATATGGACAAGATTCTCCTTCGAGCACAGCAGGTTAAGGGGAGATTTAATCCACGTCTCCAGCATTATAAGGGGTGTTGAAAGTGTAAATCAATAGAGACTGACAGGAAGCCAGTAACCGGAGGGCACAGAGTGAAGAGAATTAGAAAAAGAATCAGAGGGGAATGTGAGAGATTTTTCTCTCCGCAACCAGTTGTTACGAGGTGGAACTTGTCGCCTGAAGGGTCTGCAGAAGCAGCTCACATGGTCATTATAAGAAAGGGATTGGATAAACATTCGAAAAGGAAAAATCTACAGAGTTGCAGGGGAAGTGCAGGAGGTGTGGGATGAATTGGTTCGCTCTTTCGAAGAACCAGAACAAGTGCGATGGGCTGAGTGGCCTTCTTTCTCTGCTGCTATAGGATTCCACATTTCCACTCCATCTGACGAAGGAGCAGCGCTCCGAAAGCTAGTGGCTTTTGCTACCAAATAAACCTGTTGGACTTTAACCTGGTGTTGTTAAAACTCTTACTGTGTTCACCCCAGTCCAACGCCGGCATCTCCACATCATGGCTATAGGATTCGCCGAGCGGTTAACAAATATTTCAAATCCCACTCAAGCTCAGGGCGACACTTCAGGGGCAGCTCTGAGGAAATGAGGATGGTCTGGTTCTCCTGGGGTCCTACACCAACACCCCCCCTTTCGCAGCTAACCATTATGCATTGACAAAGGGTCATCTGGACTCGAAACGTCAGCTCTTTTCTCTCCTTACAGGAGCTGCCAGAAAATTTCCAGCAATTTTTTTTTTGGCTAATCATTCATTCCATTGCCCTCTTTGGAATCTTGCTGTGCATGGAATCACCGTCTACGCGACAGCAGTCACTAGAATTTATCGGATATTTAAGACGTTTCTGAGGTGCTACTTAAGATGCTACAGTCCTGTTTTAAACAAACCCAGGCTTTAAAATCTTTGACTATCGCAAGTTTAACAGCAGTGCGTCTTTGACAGATCCCCAGGCGGTGCACTGTTAGTAATTTAGATTGGCAAATTAGGCGGCACGCTTCTGGTGTTCCTTGAACCTTAGCCGTGTGAACAGTTTCTTTCAGACTTCAGAGGAAGTTGCTGTAATGCATGTGTAAAATCTCCCATGTGACGTTTACTATATAGAAGGGGTTTGTTTGCCTGGAAACAGCTCTGCCTAATAGCTTTGAGTGTTCACTGCCCAAGCCATTAGTCACACATTCTGACACACACAGACCTTCTTGTAGTTGAAAGTTTGCTAACTAAATGTGCTGAGACTTCAGGGGAAAATGTATCTTTCGCCCCATAAACGACATCAATAGATTAGTGTGGAATATATGGTGATAATTTACACTGTTCCGGGCACTGACACCCCAGGCTCAGTCAGCGTTGAGTTTGCTGTACTCATTGCATGTACTGCTCACAAAAATACCACAATCGTGCAAGATCTTAGAGTCATAGAATCCCTGCAGTGCAGAAGAGGCCATTCGGCCCGTCGAGTCTGCACCGACTCTCTGACAGAGTACCTTACCCAAGCCCTCTCCCCCACCCTATCCCCATAACCCCACACACATTTACTATGGCTAATCCCCCCAACCTACACATCATGGGACACTAAGGGGCAATTTAGCATGGCCAATCCACCTAACCCGCTGTGGGAGGAAACTGGAGCACCCGGAGGAAACCCACGCAGAGACGGGGAGAACGTGCAGACTCCGCACAGACAGTGACCCAAGCCGGAATCGAACCCAGGTCCCTGACATTGTGAGGCAGCCGTGCTAACCACTGTGCTGCCGTGCCACCCATGCCACTGTGCCACCATGCCACCCATGCCACTGTGCCACCATGCCACCCACGCCACTGTGCCGCCGTGCCACCCATGCCACTGTGCCACCATGCCACCCACGCCACTGTGCCACCGTGCCACCCACGCCACTGTGCTGCCGTGCCACCCACGCCACTGTGCCACCCATGCCACTGTGCTGCCGTGCCACCCACGCCACTGTGCCACTGTGCCACCCATGCCACTGTGCTGCCGTGCCACCCATGCCACTGTGCCACCATGCCACCCACGCCACTGTGCCACCGTGCCACCCACGCCACTGTGCTGCCGTGCCACCCACGCCACTGTGCCACCCATGCCACTGTGCTGCTGTGCCACCCACGCCACTGTGCCACTGTGCCACCCATGCCACTGTGCTGCCATGCCACCCATGCCACTGTGCTGCTGTGCCACCCTCGCCACTGTGCCACTCATGCCACTGTGCTGCCGTGCCACCCATGCCACTGTGCTGCCGTGCCACCCATGCCACTGTGCTGCCGTGCCACCCATGCCACTGTGCTGCCGTGCCACCAACGCCACTGTGCTGCTGTGCCACCCATGCCACTGTGCCGCCGTGTCACCCACGCCACTGTGCTGCCGTGCCACCCATGCCACTGTGCCACCGTGCTACCCATGCCACTGTGCTGCTGTGCCACCCATGCCACTGTGCTGCTGTGCCACCCATGCCACTGTGCTGCCATGCCACCCATGCCACTGTGCCACCGTGCCACTGTGCCACCTTCTGGCTCCTCAGTGCTACCATTTCCAACTCCGAAGGTTGAAGCCTCAACTCCCATTCCATTCCCAACTGAGCACATAATCCAACATCTCAATGTAGTACTGTGGGAGTGCTGCACAGCTAAAGGAGCCAGCTTTTGGATGAACCAATTTGTGCACAGCAAGATCCCACTAGCAATAATGTAACAAACAGCAGGTGATCAGTTTTTAGTGATGATGGTTGATGGGGATAGAGTTTTACTAAGACACCAGAGAGAATTCCCCTGGTTTACATGTCCATCTGGGAGAGCAGGTAGGAGACTCCTTTGACAGTGTAGCATTCCCTCAGTACTGCGCTGGGAGTGCCAACCTGATTTTTGGACTTAAACCTCAAAGTAGTTCTAAAGCCCTGACCCGCTGTCCCTGAGGTTAGCAGGCTGCCCCCTCAGTGATTGCTGACATCAAAATACAGACTTCGGAACAAGGGAGCGGCGCAGTTGTTAGCACTGCTGCCTCAAAGCACCAGTTACCTGTGTTTAATTCTGGCCTTGGGCGACTGTTTGGGGTGTGCACGTTCTCCCCATGTCTGCGTGGGTTTCCTCCGGGTGTCCCAGTTTTCCTCCCACACTCCAAAGATGTACAGGCGAGGAGGATTGGCCATGCTAAATTGCCCCTCAGGGTGGAATTATACAGCCTCACTCAGGCGAGACCGGAAATTCCCGCCCGAGGCCGATGGAGATTCCTGTTGTCGGACCCTCGCCCGCTCCAATTTCGTGGCGGGCAAGATGGTAGAGTTCCGGCCTTAGTGTCCCAAAATGTGTAGGTTAGGTGAACTGGCCATGGTAAATGCACGTGGTTATGAGGATCGGGCTGAGGGGGAGGGGGTTGTCTGGGTAAGTTACTCTTTCAGAGAGTTGGTGCAGGCTTGATGGGCCGAGTGGCCTCTTTCTGCACTGTAGGGATTCTATGGTTCTGTGGATTGTGAAGTTGATGTTCTCCTGATCTGTATATCATAGAATCATAGAAACCCTACAGTGCAGAAGGAGGCCATTCGGCCCATCGAGTCTGCACCGACCACAATCCCACCCAGGCCCTACCCCCACATATTTACCCGCTAATCCCTCTAACCTATGCATCCCAGGACTCTAAGGGGCAATTTTTAACCTGGCCAATCAACCTAACCCGCACATCTTTGGACTGTGGGAGGAAACCGGAGCACCCGGAGGAAACCCACGCAGACACGAGGACAATGTGCAAACTCCACACAGACAGTGACCCGAGCCGGGAATCGAACCCGGGACCCTGGAGCTGTGAAGCAGCAGTGCTAACCACTGTGTTACCGTGCCATGGTAAGAAGTCTCACAACACCAGGTTAAAGTCCAACAGGTTTATTTGGTAGCAAATGTATATCATGCACAGTGCAGGAGTGAGGTTATCAGCAACACTCCATTTCACTGCTTGTCTCCCGAATTAACAGAATTGGGAAAGATATCGACTGGGAATCACCCTTCCATACTCTGTGTGTAGGTTCAACTCCCAAACTCTGCAATTTCCTGGCACAAAGGACAGAACTGGCCAGTCTCACGGACCTCCATCAACACACTCTGAAAGAAATGTTTCATCTCTTTGTGGCTCCGATACCTTACAGGAAATGATGGAATGACGCAGAAACAGGCCATTCTGCCCATTTGGTCCATGCTAGTGTTTATGCTCCATCCATCCTGTTTCACCCAATCAGCATATCCTTTCGTTCTCTCTTTTATCCAGATTTCCCTTCAACACATCGACGCGATTCGCCCCAGCCACTCCCCGTGGTGGCGAGTGTTTACTCTGGGTAAAGACATTTCTCCTGAATCTTCATTGGAATTTTTTTAATTGACTTTTAAAAATATTTATGACACCTGGTTTTGATCTCACCAAATATCTTTGCCACGTCTACGCTGCCAAACCCCTTCCTAATTCTGAAAAAGTACAGCTCAGCCTTGTCCCCTCTCTCTCTCGGTCTCTCGGTGTCTCTCTCTGTCTCTCTCTCTCTCTCGGCCTCTCTCTCTCTCTCGGTCTCTCTCTCTCTCTCTCGGCCTCTCTCTCTCTCTCGGTCTCTCTCTCTCTCTCTCTCAGCCTCTCTCTCTCTCTCTCGGTCTCTCTCTCTCTCTCTCGGAGCCTCAGTGTGTTGAAGCTTCAGACTGGCACCAGCATGTTCAATTTCCAAGGATAATTAATCCCTGAATTTTAATCTTGATTCTTTTTAAAGCCGGTAACACAAACTGCAGAGTGAGATTTCTCCTGATAGCCCCAGTGGTAGCAAGCTGATAACGCGTTAATATAAAAGTGACAGGAATTTCACCCACACAAAGTGTGAAGATACCTTTTGATTCAATTGTTATTTTCACACGCACACAGACAGACACACACACACACAGACAGACACACACGCACACAGACACACACACACACACACAGACACAGACACACACGCACGTACACACAGACACAGACACACACGCACGTACACACAGACGCAGACACAGACACACACACACACAGACACACACACACACAGACAGACACAGACACACACGCACGTACACACAGACACAGACACACACGCACGTACACACAGACGCAGACACAGACACACACACACACACAGACACACACAGACACACAGACACACGCACGTACACACAGACGCAGACACACACACACACAGACACACACAGACACAGACACACAGACACACACGCACGTACACACAGACACAGACACACACGCACGTACACACAGACGCAGACACAGACACACACACACACAGACACACACACACAGACAGACACAGACACACACGCACGTACACACAGACGCAGACACACACACACACAGACACACAGACAGACACAGACACACACGCACGTACACACAGACGCAGACACACACGCACACAGACACACACACAGACACACACACAGACACACACGCACGTACACACAGACGCAGGCACAGACACACACACACACAGACACACACACAGACACAGACGCACACACACACACACAGACACACACATTGATGCACCATCAATCAAGCAAAGACTAGTTTGTATGCAAGAACAAATAGGCTTTTATTAGCAAAAGACTTGGAGCACACCCATGCCGATGAACTGGTCCAGACTGAGGCAGGGGGGTGGGGAGCAGATGCCTTCATACCTGGACCAGGGTGGGGAGGAGTCCCGGGCAGGGCCGGCAGGGATGTGTCAAAGGAGCATGTCACACACACAGGCAATAAGCTAACAGTGGTTTACCAACAGACACACACAGACACACACACACACACACATACATACACACACACTATTTATTAAAAGACCTGTGCAGGGAATCACATAACATCGAGAGAGGACATTCAGTCCATCGCGCCTGTACTAGCCGCCTGAAAGAGTTAACCATGCATCTCTATCCCCCAGAGACCTGCAGATTTTTCCACTTCTCATGTCTTTATCCAAAGCATAACTGAATCTGCTTCCACTGCCCTTTCAGGCTTCCGGATCACAACAATTCACTGGGCAGAATGTTAGAGTTCCCTTCTGGTGGGGTGGGCCTTTAAATTTCCCAGGGGGCCCTCCCACTCACTCCCGACTTGTCCACACTTTTAAGTGAGGCGTGCGAGGCCTGCAACATCTCACCCACCCTTGCTCCAATTAAGAACATAAGAACTAGGAGCAGGAGTTGGCCATCTGACCCCTAGAGCCTGCTCCACCATTCAATAAGATCATGGCTGATCTTTTCATGGACTCAGCTCCACTTACCCACCCGCTCACCATAATCCTCAATCCCTTTACTGATCAGACCTTTTTTCTAAAAGAGGAAGATGATTGGAGCACTAGCGGTGCTCAGGGATAGGGCGAAGCTTGGCAGGTGACAGGTCACCCTGCTCAGGTCTCGGTGACAAGAGGGAGCCTCCTTCAAAGGTCCCTGGGTACACCCCCTAAGGGAGAGACTTTCTCTTCCATGTTTCTGAAGCTCGTGCTTTGTGTTTTATCATTGGCAGCAATCACACTAGCCTCTGCATCAGAAAGCCGGAGAATTTAGACTCACTCCAGAGAATTGAGACAAAATAAAATCATTCAGGTAATATCATTCAGGGGGCATAGATCAGCTAGATAGTCAATATCTTTTCCCAAAGGCAGGGGAGTCTAAAACTAGAGGGCATAAGTTTAAGGTGAGAGGGGAGAGATACAAAAGTGTCCAGAGGGGCAATTTTTTTCACACAGATGGTGGTGAGTGTCTGGAACAAGCTGCCAGAGGTAGTCATAGAGGCGGCTACAATTCTGTCTTTTAAAAAGTGTTTAGATAGTTACATGGGTAAGATGGGTATAGAGGGATATGGGCCAAACGTGAGCAATTGGGATTAGCTTAGGGGTTTAAAAAAAAGGGCGGCATGGACAAGTTGGGCCGAAGGGCCTGTTTCTATGCTGTAAACCTCTATGACTCTATATCTTTATTAAGCTTTTCCCTGAAACTGCTCAGAAACACCAGCATTATAAATTATTTTCACTACCGTTTAAACTATCTTCGAGTCACATTCAGCTCTAACAATTCCACGTGTCTCTCACTGATGCAGTGTAAACTCTTAGGCCGAATATTTCCCATCCTGCATGCTGCGGGAGTTGTAACGGGCGAGCCAGGAAATGCGGTGGACTATTTAGATGTTCGTTGTGTTGCGGGGGGGATTTCGGGTCTCAGGGCTCGTGTGGCCGGAGGATCCCATCCTTAGGCTGGAATTTTACTGTCCCGCCTGCCACGGGAATCGGAGTGGGTGAGGGGCGTCCATGGAAAGGTCCATTGACCTCAGGCAGGACTTTACAGTCTCGGGACAAGCAAGGCCGTAAAATCCCACCCTATTTCATCCGTTTTGCCATATTGTACAGATCCCAAAAACTGAAAATAGCATGTGAACATACATACAAAGATACATACATATTCGGAGCAGGAGTAGGCCATTCGGGCCCTCGAGGTTGCTGCACCATTCGGTTATGTCATGGCCGAACTGACTGTAACCACATTCCTCCCTCACCCCGATAACCTTTCACCCCCTTGCTTCTCAAAAATCCATTAGCTCTACCTTAAATATATCCAAGTTCTCCCATCTGGCACTCAGTTCCATGGTGGGGGCGGGTGGAATGTTTCCCACTGTGGGGCCTCGCACATATCTGGATGCCCATATTTAAAAGGCGCCCGACATTACTGACCCATCATTGAAGAATGAAGAATGGCCTCTTGAAGAAAGAAGATGGATTTCCAGGAACCCGCTGAGGCTGGAAGGTGGACCTCCTCGCTCACATTGCCGTGATCTCCCAGGGTCCAGGATTACTGGTGGCCTCCATTCTGAACCCCGGATTAAGCCCCAGGTTCTCTTCAGGTAGGTCCCGACTTCTGAATGCCATGTTGTGGACCATGTTCTGGACCAGCGTGTTTCCCCACTGGTATCGCAGAGAATCGGGCGTTGGGGGGAAGATCCCGGTCAGGCCTTCACCTGTATCCCGTTAGTGGGATGCAAATCAGTTTCGCGCGGGGTTACCTGATTCGCCATTGCGGGCACCTGCAGAAGATCCCGTGGGAAATTCACGCTGGTTATTGGGCCTCCTGCTAAATCCACCCCCCCAACCACTGAACCAATCAATGCCAGAGAATTCCACCAAAGTCTCTGCTTCCACCCCCCTTTTAACCTGCATTGATATAGCGCCTTTCACAACCTCAGGATGTACCCAAAAGATTTTACAGCCAATGGCATACTTCCATTAAAGTGTTGTAATGGACAGCAACATGGCAGCCAATTTGTGCACAGCAAGCTCCCACAAACAACACTGAGAAAATGAGCCAATAATCTTTGCTTTTAGTGCGGTTGGTGAAGGGAAACCATGGAGTTGTGAAGGGGAGGGTTCGGGTTCAGAAACAAACCCTTTGATGATGGGAGGGGAGGGAAAGCTGGAAGGTTCAGAGGTTTATGGTGGGAAATCCTGGAGGGGTGGGTCTGGGGCTGGGATCCACACAAAGACAATGAGGAAAGTGATGACATGTGCTGGGAGGTGGTATTCACACACACACACACACACACACACAGAGACACACACACACACACACATGCACACAGACACACACACACACACTGACACAGACACACACACACGCACACAGACACACACACACACAGACGCACGCACACACACACACGGACACACACAGAGACACACACACGTGCACACACACACACACACACACACGCACACACAGACACACACGCACACACACGCGCACACGCACACACGCACACACACACAGGCATACACACACATACACACGCACACACAGACACACACGCACACGCACAAACGCGCGCGCACACACAGGGGGTGCTCCCTGGAATGTTTAATTACTCTTTCGCACAATTCACTCGACACAGAGATGGCCCAGAATGTTGCTTCTGCTGGTTGGAGATTGGAATTCTCCTCATTATTGCAAATTCTGCCAAAGGACTATTCACTGGGCCTCACTGTTCAAGATTCATTCAATTTTCTCAGCATCAGTGGAATTCACGGCATGCGGATTGTGCATGTCCAACTAATCCTAACTCCTCAAAGTGTCCCAATCTTGCATGGCATAATGCACAAATATTTACACTGGATAATCCCGTTCTCCAGTGCAACGCAAACATCATCATCGAAATAATGTCAAGCAACTTGTCATTAAGTTTACGGCTGGGACCCGCAGACAGTTTGTTCCATCATTGCAGCAGCCTGTACAAATCCAGCTCCGAGCAAGAGGTGACCTTCAACTGGAGGTTCGATTTGCGTCGGAGTGGTGGGAGGCAAGGGAGGAATCGGAATTTCCGATTCCCATGAGATGTCGTTGCAGCTGTAACAACTGCAGAGGGTGGGAGATTGCTGCGGTTGAGAAGACCTGACCTCATTGGGATGTTACAGTTGTGGGTGTGGTCCCTATTCGGGTGGGATGCTGAAGCCATCTGAGTGCGTCACCCTCTTAAACTGGATTCCAGCTGAATTAAACACACGGTGGAACTGTTTTCATTTAGTGAAAATATTAAGTGTTCACTAAAACATTTCCTTTCTGTTTTTGGGGAGGGAAGAAAGCATAATTATAGTCTTGTGGTGAACCATCGTTGGTTCCCACTGGATAGTACTGAGCCAGGGTCTGGCCAGTACTACAAGGATGTACATATGTTGCTGTTGGGTTAGGGATGGGTTGTGCTACTTGTTGCTGTTGGGGTTAGGGTGGGGTTGTTACACCTTTGTATTGTAGTGTTGTGGTACATCCCAGTCGGGCTCCGCCTCCTGGGAGAGGTATAAAGGTCCCTGCTCTGGCTGGGACCCCTCAGTCTGGGATCGTGTATATAATTGTTGGCTGCTTCGTTACAGCAAATAAAAGCCTTTATTTCCTGAGCATCTAGCCTCGTGTATGATAACGCGCATCATGTCTATTACTAGGGAAGCCGCTGGCCTAGTGGTATTATCGCTAGACTATTAATCTGGAAGCTCAGCTAATGTTCTGGGGACCCGGGTTCGAATCCCACCACAGCAGATAGTGGAATCTGAATTCAATAAAAAAAATCTGGAATTAAGAATCTACTGATGACCCTGAAACCATTGTCGATTGTCGGAAAAACCCATCTCATTCACTAATGTCCTTTAGGGAAGGAAATCTGCCGTCCTTACCCAGTCTGGCCTACATGTGACTCCAGAGCCACAGCAACTGACCTTGGGCATTTAGGGATGGGCAATAAATGCTGGTCACAAAGTTGGTAGCACTCTGTCAGAGGGTCAGTGCTGAGGGAGTGCCGCACTGTCAGAGGGTCAGGACTGAGGGAGTGCCGCACTGTCAGAGGGTCAGTACTGAGAGAGTGCCGCACTGTCAGAGGGTCAGGACTGAGGGAGTGCCGCACTGTCAGAGGGTCAGGACTGAGGGAGTGCCGCACTGTCAGAGGGTCAGTGCTGAGGGAGTGCCGCACTGTCAGAGGGTCAGTGCTGAGGGAGTGCCGCACTGTCAGAGGGTTAGTGCTGAGGGAGTGCCGCACTGTCAGAGGGTCAGTGCTGAGGGAGTGCCATACTGTCAGAGGGTCAGTGCTGAGGGAGTGCCGCACTGTCAGAGGGTCAGTGCTGTGGGAGTGCCGCACTGTCAGAGGGTCAGTGCTGTGGGAGTGCCGTACTGTCAGTGCCATTTTTCAGGTGAGATATTAAACTGAGCCCCTCGCGGCTGGACATACGTCACCCTATGGTAATATTTGGAAGAGCAGGGGGGTTATCCTGGTCAATGTTTATCCCTCAACCAACATCCCTAAAATCAGATCTTCTGATTGCTACCTCATTGCTGTTTGTGGGGTCTTGCTGTGCTGCTCTGTTACCTACATTAAACCAGTGACTATACTTCAAAAACCCTTCATTGGCTGCAAAGTGCGAGGGACACTCTGAGGTTGTGACAGGCACTATACAAATGAAAAGAAATAACTAGACAAGATGGCCAAAAAGCTACCACCTCACTGATTCCGGGGCGGGCGAGGTTCCCAGAACGGGAATCTCCATTGGCCTCAGGCGGGATTTTACGATCTTGCCGAGCAAGGCTATAAAATCCCACCCGACGTGTCTGATTTTTCACAGAACAGAAATATTGAAATAATAAAACGTTTGCCCCCCAACACATTTTCATAAAGGGAACACCCCCATAAATAGTATAGCCTCATGAACCAATCAGAATCCACTTTCAAGTATAAGGAGGTAACATGTATTTAAAACGATAAAGCCAGCGGAGTAAAATGTTCATGTGAAAGTTAGCACACACAGCAATAACGCGGGTTGGTGCGAGTTAGGATACGGGTAACCGAGCTGGGAATGGAGGGTGGAGGATGGACAGCAATGAAATAGTCTGAGACTGGACGTAACAAAAGCACGGGGTGTCACAGGACTCCTGACCCCTGCTGAAGCCACCACAAGCGAGAATAATTAACACCAACTGCAACAGGATGACATGGTGGCACAGTGGTTAGCGCTGCTGCCTCACAGCGCCAGGGACCCGGGGTTCGATTCCCGGCTTGGGTCACTGTCTGTGCGCAGTTTGCACATTCTCCCCGTGTCTGCGTGGGTTTCCTCCGGGTGCTCCGGTTTCCTCCCACAGTCTGAAAGACGTGCTGGTTAGGTGCATTGGCCGTGCTAAATTCTCCCCCAGTGCACCCGAACAGGCACCGGAGTGTGGCGACGAGGAGGATTTTCACAGTAACTTCATTGCAGTGTTAATGTAAACCTACTTGTAACACGAATGAAATAAACTGTAAGATTGTATATAGCCACCTCCTTTCCCATTGTACCCCATTCACAGCATTATTCCGCTGTCCTACTCACAACAAAGATTGTTTTGTTTAGGATTACACAAATATCATAGAATGCTTCAGCAGCAAATGAGGCCATTCAACCCATCCCCTCAATGCCTGCTCTTTAGTAGAGTTATCCAGTTCATCCCATTCCCTACTCTGCACATTAAGCTTAGACAATCCTCCACGATAGCAGGAGAACATCTTCAGATCTAAAATACACCTTGGAAATGTTTCCAATTCTTTTCAGATCAGTTTTTTGTCAAGCCCGTTTCACTTACTTTGGTAATAACTTGCACGCTGGTGTTGGGCAGTAAGGTGGTGATTACTTTCAATGGGAAATCTGCACGCGTGTATTTTCTATTCTCCATCTCGTGCTCCCATCCCACGCACCGAGGGGGGCGGAGGGGGGGTGCGGGAGGGCAAGGTCCCGTCAATCCTCACAAACTTGGCAGGTCACTTGCCTCCTACTGGTGCCAAGGCAACCAAGCGCAACCAGGAACTCACACCTCCACTGTCTGTCATAGTCTGGCCCCAGCAAAACCTCCGGCAGGTCAGCACACACAGTGTGGAGCTGATGGCGGTGTTTTAAACACTTTCCAACTGCATAGACAAAATTCACTCTGGAAGCAGGGTGACCCAGCAGTCACTGGATCCTGAAGTCACCACTTTCGGACCGACAATCTCACTTGCCAGCTTCAGGTTGAGATATCTCTCATCGCCCGATAGGATCCCACACTGAGGAGGTTTGTTTTGTTATCCCCATCGCAGCAAAAACAGCTTTGGATTTTAAACTGAGGATCAGACTGGAGCCAGAAGTGGATTCTCCTCCGTCTCCTGTCCTCTCTCTGCAGTGTTTTTCAGAGCTTTGGAGACAGGAACTGTGGGTGGACAAAGAGTTGGAAAGAAACTCCACAGGGCTGGAAATGCAATCTCTTAACTCCTTTCAGCCCAGTCTGAGACTGTGAACGCTCCAATTATAACTCTCCAATTATCTCTTCATCCCACCCCCCAACCTCCCCCCAACCCAAGAAACTTGGCCTTCTTTATCCAACTTCTGAATTGTTTGGCCTCAGTGGAGGATGATGCTTCCAGAAATAAACTCTGCTGAAACCCTCCAGGCTTTATCTCGAGATTTAACTCCTCATTCTCCTTGGCCTGCCTCCCTCCACACACTCTCTCACAATGTTTCGTAAAGTTTATTTATTAGTCACAAGTAAGGCTTACATTAACACTGCAATGAAGTTACTGTGAAATTCCCCTAGTCGCCACACTCCGGCGCCTGTTCGGGTCAATGCACCCTAACCAACACGTCTTTTAGAATGTGGGAGGAAACCGGAGCACCCGAAGGAAACCCACGCAGACACGGGGAGAACATACAAACTCCACACAGACAGCGACCCAAGCCGGGAATTGAACCCAGGTCCCTGGAGCTGTGAAGCAGCAGTGCTAACCACTGTGCTACCGTGTTGCCCCATGTTTGATTCAATGTTTGATTCACCTCCTCCAACTCTCCAGGATCTCTGCGCTACTCCAGCTTTGGCCATTGGAGGCCGTACCATTGGTCACCTGGGCTAAAAGCTCCGGAATTAGCTCCCCAAATCTCAGCGCCTCTCTCTCCTTATTCAAAATGCTCTCTGAAACCTGCCTTCGTATCCCAGTCATATTCTGTTTGAGTTCCCATCCTGTGAAGGGCCCTGGCATTTGAAGGGATGGCACGGTGGCACAGTGCTCAGCACTGCTGCCTCACAGCGCCAGGGATTTTAATTCCTGGACTTCAATTCCAGTCTTGGGTGACTGCGTGGAGTCTGCACATTCTCCCCATGTCTGCGTGGGTTTCCTCCGGGTGCTCTGGTTTCCTCCCACAGTCCAAAGATGTGCAGGTTAGGTGGATTGGTAATGCTAAATTTCCTCTTAGTGTCAGGGGGATAAGCAGGGTAAATACATGGGGTTATGGGGTCAGGGCCTGGGTGGGATTGTTGTCAGTGCAGGCTCAATGGGCCGAATGGCCTCCTTCTGCACTGTAGGGATTCTATGATTCTATGTGTTACTGTGTTGTGGTTGCTACATAAATGCAAGCTTGTTGTTGTAACCATAACGTGACTAAGTGTCAGCCACTTGACAATGGTCTGACACATATTCTCTTCACTCTGACCATCTCATAAGAACATAAGAACTAGGAGCAGGAGTAGGCCCTCTGGCCCCTCGAGCCTGCGCCGCCATTCAATAAGATCATGGCTGATCTTTTTGTGGACTCAGCTCCACTTACCCGCCCGCTCACCATAACCCTTAATTCCTTTACTGTTCAAAAATGTATCTATCCTTGCCTTAAAAACATTCAATGAGGTAGCCTCAACTGCTTCACTGGGCAGGGAATTCCAGAGATTCACAACTCTTTGTGTGAAGAAGTTCCTCCTCAACTCAGTCCTAAATCTGCTCGCCCTTATTTCACTCTGGATAAAGGCTTCAGAGTGAAGGGTTTCACTGTGAGCCCACGGGGATGACAGTAAGTGTCATCACCTTAACGCAGACCTTTGAACGACTGATCTTTAGTAACAGTCTGTAATTTGCACTCATCCAACTTGGAGATTTCTGTGTTTGCTGGAGGAAGGTCCCACCACAAACTTCCTCAAGTCTTCTGAAGATGACACTGGCCTTTTGTCCAGTTTAGTTTGTCCAATCCTTTCAGGATGGAGCCTGGAATTTGCCAGAAGGTCAGATGGGAAAATCACACGCCAGCATTTCTAAACAATGTTTTTAATTTCAGTTCTTATCCACATTATGCTTTGTGCTAGTCAGGGGAAAAGCAATTTCAGCTTCTGTTCTCATGCTGCGGTTAATTCCTTCATTAGGGGCTAAGATACCTCACCCAGGTGGCCATTCAGAACCTGTGACTATTCACTCTCAAACAAAGGCATCTGAGGGGTAGATCACACCAGGTGAGTAACATACCCTATAAGGGACCTGAGACCATGGGGGGAGCCGAGAGCACGGGGGATCTGCGATCACAAGAGACCTGAAACCACCAGGGAACCGAGACCACGAGAGACTTTAAAGTTAAAGTTTATTTATTAGTCAGAAGTAAGGTTTACATTAACACTGCAATGAAGTTACTGTGAAATTCCCCTACTCGCCACACTCCAGCACCTGTTCAGGTACCCTGAGGGAGAATTTAGCATGGCCAATCCACCTAACCAGCACGTCTTTCAGACTGTGGGAGGAAACCGGAGCACCCGGAGGAAACCCACGCAGACACGGGGAGAACGTGCAAACTCCACACAGACAGTGATCCAAGCCGGGAATCGAACCCGTGTCCCTCGCGCTGTGAGGCAGCAGTGCTAACCACTGTCCCACCGTGCCAACCCAAGACCATAACAGACCCAAGACCATGAGGGAAATAGGACCATGAGGGAACTGAGACAACGAGGGACCTGAGACCACGAGGGACCCAAGGCACCTTCCTCTGTTAGGGAGAGACAAGTGGTTTGATTGCTTGAGGGGCATCACTCTGCATCAAGAATGGGGAAAGGCAGTACCTCCATGAAGTACTGCAGCCAGAATGGACATTGAACCCATGCCATTGACATCATTCTGTACCACACTCAAACCATCCACCAGTCAACTGTGATAACCATCCCCTACATATAACAATCATTAGCATTTTCATAGCACCTCTAATTTAGCAAAACTGCCTAAAGCACCTCACAGCAGTGAGGATCAAGCATAATTTATAATGAGCTACACATGAAGATATGAGGACAGGTGACTAGAAGCTCAGTCAAAGAGGAAGATTTTAAAGGACCTTCTCAAAGGGAGTAGGGAGATTTGGAGACAGCGAGACAAAGAGGGTTAGGGAGGCAATGTCAGAGCTAAGGGCTCAGGCAGCCTAAGGCAAATCCACGCATGATGGGACAATTACAATCTGGAGAGGCCTGAATTAGAGGAGCCTAGATAAAATTGTTAAAATTACAAGAAAGGCTAACCTCGATCATGACTTGAAAGCAAACAAGAAAGATATAAATACACAACTTCTAATTCGAGCTGACTTGTGCTGAGGTGGCACGATGGCACAGTGGTTAGCACTGCTGCTTCACAGCGCCAGGGACCCGGGTTCGATTCCAGCCATGGGTCACTGTCTGTGTGGAGTTTGCACGTTCTCCCCGTGTCTGCGTGGGTTTCCTCCGGGTGCTCTGGTTTCCTCCCACAGTCCAAAGGTGTGCAGGTTAGGTTGATTGGCCATGCTAAATTAACCCTTAATGTCAGGGGGTCTCGCAGGGTAAATACATGGGGTTATGAGATAGGGCCTGCGTGGGATTGTTGTCGGTGCAGGCTCGATGGGCCGAATGTAGGGATTCTATGATCCAATTTTACAATATATATCGTAAAACACAATGAGTGATCAATGTGTGGAGTGAACCTTCAGCTAGAATCCTGGAGGCAAAAGCCCAGGAGCCATTTAAGGAATCAATTGAATGCTAAGAGGTGGAGATTCTCATGGTTACTCTGGCCGGATGGATTAGGCTGACTGCTCTATCTTGTGATAAACCCATGTGTATCCACCAGGCTGACATTGAAGAACTTGGTGTTACCCTCATCAAGAATCAACCGCAGTTCATTATTGAAGCTTGTTGCAAGGAGGGAACCTTTCCCAAATATTCTACTGTTCTAAATTCTGAGATTTTGTCAGGAATTTTGATGAGAAAACGGTGCAAAGCTGGAACCTTTATCAGATTGTGTTCCCTGTGTAGCAGAGGGTGTGAGGAAAACATATTTTCAGCCTTGAATGTTTAACAGTTGAACCTGCCTGTCGCTACAAAGGCTGATCCAATGTTATTGGATAATACAAGACAGTGGGCAGATCTTGTACAACCCTCAGCCCAATATAGTTTGACATTTTCTGCCATGTAACATCAGGTCAAATCTCCATCAAAACAAGACGGTGAGGAAGAAAGGGAATTATTACTTTGTAAAATCAAGAACTCACTCCTATTTATCAAATGTTATCTATTCACTGAATGACAGTCGGGCCTAAATCCAATCTTGTTCATGAGCAAACCATCCAAGGAAATGATTTGATCTCTCTGATTGCATCGATGTTGTATAAAGCCATCGCAATGTCCTTCCTCTAACAAGATTCCAATGGACAGTGATAGTTCCACCCTTTATATCGATTTTGATCCGATATCCAATCTAGTTTATTTGTTGTTTATTTTATTATTGTCACAAGTAGGCTACATTCTGCACCCTCTCCTTTCCTTCTCTATGAACGGTATGTTTTGTCTGTATAGCGCGCAAGAAACAATACTTTTCACTGTAGACCAATACATGTGACAATAATAAATCAAATCAAATCAAATTAACACTGCAATGAAGTTACTGTGAAAATCCCCTAGTCGCCACACTCTGGCGCCAGTTCGGGTACACTGAGGGAGAATTTAGCATGGCCAATGCACCCTAACCAGCAGATCTTTCAGACTGTGGTGTTAGTATGTAACTGGTGACAACTTTGATTGGATGTAATGTGACCAATGGAAACAAAATGTAAGGGTCAGCTGACCTAGTAAAACATGGAACCAATTACAGAGTGATATAATAGTCAGCTGACCAGCCGATTCACTATAAATAAGGAACTATGCAGAATTGTGGGAAGCTTGGATTGGTCCAGGGTGAGGTCCCAAGTTTAGAGTAATGAAGTTTCTTTACAACTGCAGAGGGGGCATGGTAGCACAGTGGTTAGCACTGCTGATTCACAGCTCCAGGGACCTGGGTTCGATTCCCGGCTTGGGTCACTGTCTGTGTGGAGTTTGCACATTCTCCTCGTGTCTGCGTGGGTTTCCTACGGGTGCTCCGGTTTCCTCCCACAGTCTAAAGATGTGCAGGTTAGGTTGATTGGCCATGCTAAAAAATTGCCCTTAGTGTCCTGGGATGCGTAGGTTAGAGGGATTGGTGGGTAAATACAAACAAAGAACAAAGAACAATACAGCACAGGAACAGGCCCTTCGGCCCTCCAAGCCCGCGCCGCTCCCCGGTCCAGGATTGAATCCTGAATCCAGGATCCCCGCCCAATTTTCCAGCTTATCTACATACCAATATCCTATCCACCGAGCTGTCCCTCACAGCTACGATGCTTTGTTCATCACAATCTATTAACTCACCCCCACCCCCCCATTCCAGACCATGTGATCTCCAGGGAGAGGCGAAAACCCAGAGTGAAAACCCCAGGGCCAATATGGGGGAAAAAAATCTGGGAAATTCCTCTCCGACCCCCTGAGGCGATCGAAACGAGTCCAGGAGATCACACTGGCCCTGATTGGAAAATGCTTCCCAACCCTAGTCATTTCCACTTCCACGAACACCATATGAATTCCCTGCCCCCGAGACAGGTTCCCAACTATCCGCAGTCTCGCTCTGTACTGGCACCAGCAAGATGATCATAGAATGAAGCCTTGAAACGAGAAACAAGGAACAATTAGACCGCGCCGCTCCCTGGTCCAAACTAGACCACTCTTTTGTATCCCTCCATTCCCACTCCGTTCATATAGCTGTCTAGATAAGTCTTAAACGTTCCCAGTGTGTCCGCCTCCACCACCTTGCCCGGCAACACATTCCAGGCCCCCACGACCCTCTGTGTAAAATATGTCCTTCTGATATCTGTGTTAAACCTCCCCCCCTTCACCTTGAACCTATGACCCCTCGTGAACGTCACCACCGACCCGGGGAAAAGCTTCCCACCGTTCACCCTATCTATGCCTTTCATAATTTTATACACCTCTATTAAGTCTCCCCTCATCCTCCGTCTTTCCAAGGAGAACAACCCCAGTTTCCCCAATCTCTCCTCATAACCAAGCCCCTCCATACCAGGCAACATCCTGGTAAACCTCCTCTGTACGTAAGGATATGGGGATAGGGCCTGGGTGGGATTGTGGTCGGTGCAGTCTCAATGGGCCGAATGGCCTCTTTCTGTGCTGTAGGGTTTCTAAGGTTTCTAAGAAGATTATTAAACCCTTTCTTTGATTGATAAGTTGGAGTAAGTTTTGCTGTATTTTCATTAGCTGCATTTTGAAGAGTTCCTTCTGAAAGAACATGTGGAAGGAAACTGGAGCATCCCGAGGAGACCCACGCAGACATGGGGAGAATGTGCAAACACAGACAGTGACTCAAGTCGGGAATTGAACCCTGATTCTGTGAGGCAGCAGTGCTAACCCCTGTGCCGCACAGTTTTTGATTTGATTTGATTTATTATTGTCGCATGTATTGCTATACAGTGAAAAGTATTGTTTCTTATGTGTTATACAGAAAAAGCATACCGTTCATAGAGACGGAGAGGAGAGAGCGCAGAATGTAGTGTTACAGTCATAGTTAGGGTGTAGAGAAAGATCAACTTAATGCGAGGTAGGTCCGTTCAAAAGTCTGATGGTATTTCTTCAATGGTGTGGTTTTTAAAAAATGTTTGTGAGTAGTGATTAAAAAGAACTTCAATGCCCAAGATGAAGATATATATGGACCTGATTTTAGGAACATAGGAGCAGGAGTAGGCCATTCGGCCCACCATTCAATAAGATCATGGTTGCCGGTTTGTCCTCAACTCTCCACTTTGACCCCCATAACCTTTGACTCCATTATCCAACTGAAATATGTCGAATTCTGCCATGAATGATACAGCCTCCACTGAATTTTGATTTTAATTTTTTTAATTTAAATTTTTAGTTTCAATCGTTCAAAATGCATCCAACTGTGAAGAGTTAAAATTGTGTCCATTGGAGACCATTGAGCCTCAGTTTCTGATCTTTATTTCAACTCTATCTCCTCACCTTAACTTCTAATCACTCCAGCCTCTTGCAACTCCATTAATTCTTCATAGAATCAGAATGTGACAACACAGAAGGAGCCCGTTCTGCCCATCATGGGCTGTGCCAGCCTTTAAAGAGTAACCCAGTTCCTCTCACTGCCCCCGCTCTTTCCTCTTGCTCTTGCAATTCTCTTTCCACTGCAGGATTCCTGGAACCTGCTGCCCACAGGGATGGTGGAAGCGGACAGGATGAATGATTTAAAAAGGAAATCGGATGAGCATTCAAGGGAACTAACCTTGCTGGGCTGCGGCGGTAGATTGGGGAAGTTTGAATTCAACAGTAAAAAAACAAATCTGGAACTAAGAATCTACTGATGTTCATTAAACGATTGTCGGAAAAACCCATCTGGTTCACTAATGTCCTTTAGGGAAGGAAACCTGCCGTCCTTACCCGGTCTGGCCAAGGGCGGCAGATACATGGGAACACCACCACCTGCAAGTTCCCCTCCAAGCCACTCACCATCCTGACTTGGAAATATATCGCCGTTCCTTCGCAGTCGCTGGGTCAAAATCCTGGAATTCCCTCCCTAACGGCATTGTGGGTCAACCCACAGCACGTGGACTGCAGCGATTCAGGAAGGCAGCTCACCGCCACCTTCTCAAGGGGCAACTAGGGATGGGCAATAAATGCTGGCCCAGCCAGCGGTACCCATGTCCCATGAATAAAAAGAATGGGACTGATTAGATTGCCCCACAGAGGAGCAGCTTGATGGGCCGAATGGCCTCCCTCGGTATTGTAAATGACCCCATGACTTTAAGCAGTGTTCCCCCTAATTCCCCTTGGCTGTGCGTTGTCTGCTTGTTGCACTGTGCGGTAAGAGTGTCACACAGCCACATGTCTTAAAGGGACTGTCTCCTCTGCCCTGCCTGCCAGTCCCAGTACAGAATGTTGCAGCTCATCGGGCTGAATGGCCTCCCCTTGTTCCATTAAGTGGTTTTCATAAATTCTCCTTTCAGATAAACCACACACATGTCATACAAGTAGTTAAAATGACACAACAGCCTCCTACTGGAAAGTAGCCACTCGAACACAAAGGCCCAATGGAGAGGAGCCACTACAGCAAATTCCTCTGTTAGGAAGAGCCAAGTGTAAATCAACAGCTGGCCTGGACACCGTCCCAAATATTCAGCAACTGTGTCTCATTTTCCGCCTCCACTTTTTCCCCCAACTTTCCTCGCAGGCTGACTTCAATGAGTCCAAACGCCCTCTGGTGCTGTTGCCAAGCTGCCAACATTGATGCATCATCCCAGATGATGAGTCTCTCTATCCCTAGGATAGGGCAGTGTATTTTGCCCTCATCTTGAGTAACCAGGACGGCACGGTGGCACAGTGGTTAGCACTGCTGCAGCACAGCACCAGGGACCCGGGTTCGATTCCCGGCTTGGGTCACTGTCTGTGTGGAGTTTGCACATTCTCCCCGTGTCTGTGTGGGTTTCCTCCGGGTGCTCCGGTTTCCTCCCACATTCTGAAAGATGTGCTGGTTAGGGTGCATTGATCCAAACAGGCGCGGAGTGTGGCGACTAGGGGAATTTCACAGTAACTTCATTGCAGTGTTAATGTAAGTCTTACTTGTGACTAATAATTAAACTTTACTTTACAGGCATGGCAACCTAGAGATTTGATTTATTATTGTCACATGTATTAGTATACAATGAAAAGTATTTTTTCTAGTGCGCTATACAGACAAAGCATACTGTTCATGGAGAAGGGAAGGTGAGGGTGCAGAATGTAGTGTTACAGTCATAGCTAGGGTGTAGAGAAAGATCAGCTTAATATAAGGCAGGTCCATTCAAAAGTCTGATGGTAGCAGGGAAGAAGCTGTCCTTGAGTTGGTTGGTACGTGACCTCAGACTTTTGTATATTTTTCCCAGCAGAAGAAGGTGTAAGAGAGACGAAGGGGCCGGTTTTCCATCTGCATAGCCGAAGGTCACGAAGGATGTGACATCTGACCCTGGCCGATGTCAGTGAAAGTGGTGATTGAACCCAGGTCTGTGTGAGAAGGAATTTGCGACAGAGGGATTGCTCCTTGTGAGGTACAGAGCCAGTTTCTCTTGGGTCTCCTCAGGGAGAGGAATGCATCCCTGGCGGAAAGGCGTTAATCCTGAGGAGAAAGTGATATTGTGTACTGGTGACATCATTGCTGGAAAGTGCCTTGGAAGAGTTAAACTCAACGATGACGTACTTTCGTATTTTTAGGCTTGAGATTAGTTTGCCAGCTAATGACTCAATTGAAGGAAGGTCTGTCAGACCCAGGCAAGAACTGGCATGAATCAGCCTCATTGGGCACACACCCTCCATTCACTCACCATTGGCCAAACACCTTGGCAAACAAACATTGGAACAATTGCTTCATTATTGAGTTGTAGTTGTTAGGTAGACAAATCGGCCAATCAATTTGTGCGAATGAATTAATTTGGTTTTTGAATTTCTGGAACACTAACTTACAAAAGGGATTTGGATAAATTCTTGAAAAGGAAATAAAAATGTACTAACTCTCGACTGATTATCCCAATGCATTCTATCCTCCATAAATCTGAGCTCACCTGAAAGCTTGCTGCTGGTCAGAACTGTCAGGGAGCTCTGTTTCCCTATCACCCACTGTGTTCACTCACCTACCTGGACTAACTACATCTTGATTTTAAATTTCTTACCTGTGTTTTCAAATCCCTCCATTGGCTCGCTCCTCCCTATCTCTGTCATCTCTGCCAGCCCCACAATCCTCCACAATCTCTGCGCTCCTCTAAGTCTGGCCTCTTGATTGTAACTATTCCACCACTGGAGACTGCGGCTTCAGTTTGGAAGGTGCTGTCGAAGGAGCCTTGTTCAGTTCTTGGAGGTGGTACACACGGCTGCCATTGTTCTTCAGTGGTGGAGGGACTGAATGTTTGTGGATGGGGCGCTGATCAAACAGGTTGCTTTGTCCTGGATGATGTTGAACTTCTTGAATGTTGTTGGAGCTGCACTCATCCAGGCAAGTGAAGAGAGAATATTCCATCACACTCCTGGCTTGTGCCTTGTAGATGGTGGACAGACTTTGGGGGGTCAGGAGGTTCATTGCTCACCGCAGCATTCCCTGCCTCTGACCTGCTCTGGTAGCTGCAGTATTTATTGGACTAGTCCAGTTCAATTTCTGGTCAATGGCAACCCCTCCAGGTTGATGAGAGTGGGGGATTCAGTCATGGTAATGCCATGCACACTTTTGGGTGGCACGGTGGCACAGTGGTTAGCACTGCTGCCTCACAGCGCCAGGGATTCGGGTTCGATTCCAGCCTCGGGTCACTGTCGGTGTGGAGTTTGCACATTCTCCCCGTGGATTTCCTCCGGGTGCTCTGGTTTCCTCCCAGAGTCCAAAGATGAGCGAGTTAGATGGATTGGCCATGCTAAATTGCCCCTTAGTGTCAGGGGGACTAGCCAGAGTAAATGCATGGGGTTGTGGGGATAGGGTCGGTGCAGATTCGATGGGCCGAATGGCCTCCTTCTGCACTGTAGGATTCTATGAATGTCAAGAGGACATCCAACTGCGGAATATTATTAAACTAGAAAGAGCGCAGAAAAGATTTACTAGGATGCTACCCGGACTTGATGATTTGAGTTATAAGTAGAGGTTGGATAGACTGGGACTTTTTTCTCTGGAGCGTAGGAGACTGAGGGGTGATCTTATAGAGGTCTATAAAATAATGAGGGGCACAGATGTGCTAGATAGTCAATATCTTTTCCCAAAGGTAGGGGAGTCTAAAACTAGAGGGCACAAGTTTAAGGTGAGAGGGGAGAGATATAAAAGGGTCCAGAGGGGCAATTCTTTCACACAGAGGGTGGTGAGTGTCTGAAACGAGCTGCCAGAGTTAGTTGTAGAGGTGGGTACAATTTTGTCTTTTAAAGAGCATTTAGACAATTACATGGGTACGATGGGTATAGAGGGACATGGGCCAAATACGGGCAATGGTACTAGCTTAGAGGTTTAAAAAAAAGGGCGGCATGGACAAGTTGGGCCGAAGGGCCTGTTTCCATGCTGTAAACCTCTATGACTCTATGACTCTAATAACCTCCTGACAACCCTCCCCTTCTCTACCTCCATTTCCTCCTTGAATACACTCCTTCAAACCTTCCTCTTCAACCAGGGTTACAATCATCTGACTTAATACCTCTTCAAAAGGCTGAGTGACATATTTGATTTGATGAAACTCCTGTGAAATGCCTTGGGGCATTTTATCCTGTGAACACACTACAGAAATCTAAGTTGCTGCATCTCTGGCAATCTTTTGGAAACAATCTGCTCTGACTTTAGAGGAACATCTGGAAACATAGTTTTAAAAAAACACTCAGACACCATTATTCACCAGACTCTGATCAAGAGATTCTGACACAAACAATTTCATAAAAAGGAAGTCAAACCAGTTCGAGACACAATAACTACTTACTTGAACGGATGTGAGTTCAGCAGCTGCTCAAAACAGCATTTGAACTTTGTCACCTACACAAATATGGGCCTGGGCTTTAACTAACTGCACTTGATGACCTAGTTAAGATTCATTAGAACTATCACAGGGACAATTATAACGTACAACTCAACCCAAATAGCTAAAAATGAATAATACACTGGGTCCAATTCAATCTCTGCGATAATCATGAAGGAAAATCCCTGGCAAATCAGAAAAAATATATGACTGATTGTGGACCAATGGAAATGAGACTCCTCAAACCTCTGGAGATATTTAAACAGGAAGTCACAGAAAGGGAAATATTTGCATCAGCGTTCCAATACGTTCGTCCAAGTGTGAAGGAACCATTTCCCCCAGAAGCTTAGACCATAGCCTATGTTCCATTAATGGGCAGTATCCAAGTACCTGCCTCATCGCCAATGAATTACAGGAAACATCCGATAGAGGCTTCTCACTCAATTATCTGCTGTCAGAAAGTGGTTGTCATAGAAACATTGAAGATAGGAGCAAAAGGAGGCCATTTAGCCCTTCGAGCCTGCTCCACCATTCATCACGTTCATGGCTGATCGTCCAACTCAATAGCCTAATCCTGCTTTCTCCCCATAACCTTTGATCCCATTCACCCCAAGTTCTACATCCAGCCACCTCTTGACTACATTCAATGTTTTGACATCAACTACTTCCTGTGGTGATGAATTCCACAGGCTCACCACTCTTTGGGTGAAGAAATGTCTCCTCATCTCCGTCCTAAATGGTCTACCCCAAATCCTCAGACTGTGACTCCTGGTTTTGGACTCCCCCAACATCGGGAACATCCTCCCTGCATCTACCCTGTCCAGTCCTGTTAGAATTTTATAAGTCTCTGTGAAATCCCCCCTCACTTATAGAATATAGAACATAGAAAAAATACAGCACAAACAGGCCCTTCGGCCCACAAGCCGAAGGGTTATAGATAAGCCTATATATAAGCCTACCTACCTAGGCTTATATATAGGCTTACCTATAACCCTCAATCCCATTCAGTCCCAAGTACTCATCCAGAAGCCTCTTAAAAGACCCTATCGATTTTGCCTCCACCACCACTGACGGCAGCCGATTCCACTCAACCACCACCCTCTGAGTGAAAAACTTACCTGAACTCCATTGAAATTTGTCTGAACTCCAGCAAAAACAATCCTAACCTAGTCAATCTCTCCTCATACATCAGTCCCGTCATCCCCAGAATCAGCCTGGTAAACCTCCGCTGCACTCCCTCGAGAGCAAGAACATCCTTCCTCAGAAAAGGAGACCAAAATTGCAGACAATACTCTGGGTGTGGCCTCACCAAGGCCCTGTATAATTGCAGTCTGAAGAAGAAACTGAAGCAGTCCATGTCCAAATGCAGCAAGACTGGGACAATATCCAGGTTTGGGCTGACAAGTGGCAAATAACATTCATGCCACGCAAGTGTTGACAATGACCATCTCCGACAAGAGAGAATCTAACCATCACCCGTTGATATTCAATGGTATTATCATTACTGAATCCCCCATTATCAACATTCTAGGGGTTACCATTGACCAGAAACTGAGCTGAACCGGCCATATAAATACTGTGACTGCCAGAGCAGGTCAGAGGCTGGGAATTCTGTGGAGAGTAACTCACCTCCTGACTCCCCAAAGCCTGTCCACCATCGACAAGGCACAAGCCAAGGAATAGTCTCCACTTGCTTGGATGGGTGCAGTCCCAACACTCAAGAAACTCAACACTATCCAGGACAGGGCAGCTTGCTTGATTGCTACCCCTTCCACAAACATTCACTCCCCCTGCCACTGATGCACAGTGGCAGCCGTGTGTACCATGTTCACCTGCTCCAAAAACCATTTGGCCCACGACACCTCAGGAAGGACAGTTACAGCGGGCAGTGAAGAGTGGGTTCTGTCAGCTCAGTGTCAGTGCTGGGGCATTTCCGCAGTGAGACAGGCACAGGGCCGGGAAAGTGTCCATGGCGGAGAGGAGATGGAACTTTCCGCACTGAATTAGTGTCCAGTCACGTTCCATCACAATCTTTCAGGCTTTAAGTGCAGATGCTGATTACAGTTATAAAGCTGTCCTCTGTTTTGTCTTAAACTCTCACATACAACAAAGTAAAGCAGATTGGGTTATGTCACGTTTTCAATAAATTGTTTTCAAATCGCAAGGATATCGTCAGATACTCTCCAACATTCACACATTCACCATCACCCCTCACCCACCCACCCACCCACCCACCCACACACACACACACACACACACACACACACTCCTATATGAACACACGCATGTGAACATACGCACACACAGACACACACAAAGACACTCCTATATGAACACACGCACACACAACAGACACGCAGACATTCACACAGGCACAGATACACACACAAAGACACTCACATACACACACACAGACACACACGCATACACATGCATACATGCACACACACACGCAGCCACACACACACACGTAGACACACACAAACACGCAGCCACACACACGCAGACACACACACACGCAGACACACACATGCAGACACAAACACATGTAGACACACACACACGCACACATAGACACACACACGCAGACACACACACACGTAGACACACACACACGCAGACACACACACACATAGACACACACACACGCAGACACACGCACACATAGACACAAACACGCAGACACACAAACACATACACACACACACGCAGACACACACACATGCAGACACACACACACACACAGACACACACACACATAGACACACGCAGACATAGACACACGCATACATAGACACACGCATACATAGACACACGCAGACATAGACACACACCACGCAGACACACGCACACATAGGGCCTGATTTTACCATTTTGATTCTATTTGCTGCATCTGGGAGTGTTTCTGATCCAACTTTTAGACCCGTTCTCAGGCGCCCCCATACGCACTCTGCCTGAAAAACAGCAGCGATTCTGAATCGCGCTGCAGGAACCTGTGGGCGGGGCTTATTGCACCCGAAACGCTGCAGCTCCGATCGGCGCTTCCAACTGGGCGTGCGCAGAAAAAAGATAGAAAAACGCTCCCCTGCCACATCGCTCCTGGGCTGGATAATGCCTCCCCCGGCCCGCACAGACATTGCCCCACCCCCACAACATTACTGTCCCCTTTATCCTCCCAACCCCGCCCCCCCCCCAGCTACACAGACCGAGTGCAGCCCCCTGCTCCCCTTCCCCTCCCACCGATCGCACACAGAGTGGCAGCGGACCCCCCCCCCCCGCACCCCCCCTCCCCCCCCACCAGAGAGCAATCTGACCCGCCTCCCTCTCCCCTGCCCCCCCCCACCACCGATCTGAGTCAGAGAGCCACCGGAAGCACTGAACTTACCTCTTCAGAAGCTGGAGCGCCCCAAACAGACCCTTGGGGACCATGTCTGTTTCGCGCCGATTCTGGACGGGCGAATGCGGTGGTAAAGGGGGAAACGCCGGTAAGTTTGGGCGTCTGTTTGGGCACAGTAGGGCGGCACGGTAGCACAGTGGTTAGCACTGCTGCTTCACAGCTCCAAGGACCTGGGTTCGATTCCCGGCTCGGGTCACTGTCTGTGTGGAGTTTGCACATTCTCCTCGTGTCTGCGTGGGTTTCCTCCGGGTGCTCCGGTTTCCTCCCACAGTCCAAAGATGTGTGGGTTAGGTTGATTGGCCGTGCTAAAAATTGCCCTTAGTGTCCTAAGATGTGTAGGTTAGAGGGATTAGTGGGTAAATATGTAGGGATATGGGGGTAGGGCCTGGGTAGGATTGTGGTCGGTGCAGACTCGATGGGCCGAATGGCCTCTTTCTGCACTGTAGGGTTTCTATGATTTCTATGATTTCCAGCCCATTAAGTCAATTTAAATGCATGCAAATGCATTTAAATTGACGTTGCACCCGTTTCGGGTGCGGTCCCGACGGCAGCCATTTTTGGGCCTTGGTAAAGGGGGAACAGGCACTGAGGCGGCCGCGGATGCTGCCTCACGCCCAACTTTACCAAGTTTGCGCACCTGAAAACGGGCGCAACTTGATGGTAAAATCGGACCCAGTGAGTCACACATTCATCATCACCACATTCTTGGACACAACCTGTAAGTATCCTGCACTCCCCACCCCCCCTCCCCCCCCACCACCCCCCAAACTCACACACACACACTTACTAACAGACACTTACACAGATACACACACTGACATGCACACACTTACTCTAACACATACATAAACAAACACACTGCACACAGATTGCGTCCCATTCCCTCTGGCACCCTCTCTCATGTACACACACATTCCTCAGTGGCACACAGATCCCACATTCCCTCACACCCACACTCACAAACACATTGTCATTAATGCTTTACTGCAGCTCTTAACGGAGAGACAGACCATAAAATTGTTATTTTTTTTAAAGACGGGATAAATATTTAAGCATCAGAAAAAGAGAAGAAGCTGGGAAGAAGGCAGGAAAATGGGATTCGATAAAGATCTCGGATTGGTGCGGCCAGAATGGGCCAATAGCCCTTCATAATGAGGTGCTACATTTCCCAGAAACAGTTCTGTGAAGGAAAATTAGAAATACTTGATATAGAAATACAACTTGCCAAAGAATATCCTGAAAATTTGGACAGAAGAAAAATGTACCTCTCACTCTCTTCAGAAGCTCCTTGATGAATTATTCTTCCAGTGTTCAGATGCCCATGAGTATTATTCCCATCAATCCATTTCCCAAATATCATTTAAAGACCGGAGTCAATGCTAAGCTCCTCTGCAGCTCCTTTTAGTGTGACCAAACTCCTGGTAGCCTCCACAAGGATAGAGAGAACAAGTGTGAGGGTGCAAGCAAGAGAGAGCGAGAGAGAGAGAAATTGGCAGTGATGGAAGCTCTCAGACTGAGGGTTGTCTGTCGAACTAGCCCCTGCCTAAGGCAGTGTGACCCCGCTCCCCACCCCTGTCAAACAACAAGGCTGCCTTTATTCCCGTGGAAAGGGCTTGCAAACAGGGCTCTTGTTCATTAATGGGAGAAAGGCCTTCAGACTGAAATGCCAGAATGGAGAAATGTAAGCATTAAATATCTACAGTGCCAAAGAAAACCCCACACAGCCTCTCTCGCAATCTGACTGCAAAGACACCGAACACATTCCCGTTTGTCTTTTAACTCCCAAGTTAATTTTAACATGACACCCAGCCAGTTACGAGCTAGCACGAAAGTTACAGATTAACCTCATCTGACAACATTTTCCAGGAGCTAAATATTTTTTTAAAACTACATTTCTCGAACCGATCTTCAAAAACTCAGAGTTGTCCAATGTTATCCACTGAAGTATTTACAATTCGCAGATCATTTTTTAAAGTTCAAATGAAGTTTCCACATTCATCTAGCTCAGAAAATTGACCGTGTCTCAGGAGTAGCCAGTGTCAGTGAGTGCACATCCGTCAGAAACTGGGCAGGCTGTTTTATAACGTGGATGTAAAGAATTAACTTTATTATCTTTTATATTACAAATACTAAAAAAAAGACACCATTTTTATACTGTCTCTGTACACATATACACCAACACACGCATGCACACACTCATACATGTACACATGCCAACGAAAGTGCACAGACAAGCACGCACACTCAAAGTCACATGTGCTCATACACACAGGCACATGGACACAGAATCATAGAATCCCTACAGTGCAGAAGACCATTCGGCTCATCGAGCCCAAACTGACAACAATCCCACCCAGGCACGGTAGCACAGTGGTTAGCACCGCTGCCTCACAGCGCCAGGGGCCAAGGTTCAATTCCCGGCTTGGGTCACTGTCTGTGTGGAGTTTGCACGTTCTCCCCGTGTCTGCGTGGGTTTCCTCCGGGTGCTCCGGTTTCCTCCCACAGTCCAAAGATGTGCGGGTTAGGTGGATTGGCCACGTTAAATTAGCAGGATAAATATGAGGGGTTACGGGGATAGGGCCTGGGTGGGGTTGTGGTTGGTGCAGACTCGATGGGCCGAATGGCCTCTTTCTGCATTATCGGGATTCTATAAATCTATAATTCTCTCCCATATCCCCACGTATTTACCCTAGCTAGCCCCCTTGACAATAAGGAGCAATTTAGCATGGCCAATCAACCCTAATCCGCACATCTTTGGACTGTGGGAGGAAACCAGAGCACCCGGAGGAAACCCACGCAGACACGGGGAGAATGTGCAAACTCCACACAGACAGTGATCCAAGCCAGGAATTGAACCCGGGTCCCTGGCGCTGTGAGGCAGCAGTGCTAACCACTGTGCTGCTGTGCCACCCCAAACATACACACTCAAACTCACATGTGCACACGTACATACACATACCAATGCTGACATATCACAAGTGCACACACGCAAACATACACAGGGGAAGATGGGGTATCTCGAAAATGCGTGTACTGAGTGACCAACAGCAAGAATTTGTGTGGAGGGGATGAAATGGACCAGTTAGCCGCCGGTGATCCCAGTGTCCTGGTCAATATTTATCCCTTCAGCCATGATGTGTAGATGCCGGCGTTGGACTGGGGTAGACACAATACGAAGTCTCACAACTTCCCTGTTTGTGAACCCAACTCTCCACTCACCTGATGAAGGAGCAGCATGCTCCGAAAGCTCCTGCTACCAAATAAACCTGTTGGACTTTAACCTGATGTTGTGAGGCTTCTTATTGTGGCTATCCCATCAGCAACATGAACAAAGCTGATGATTTGGTCCCTATCTTGTTGTGGTTTCTGGGAGCTTGCTTTGCACGGCATTGGGTGCCATGTTTGCGATAACCATACAGTGCTGCCATGGGCATCGGAACCAAACAGGGATTGGGCGCCTGCACCTTCCAACACTGAGATCCCTGGCGCAATCTGCTGGGAGGCAGCCTCCTCATTGGCTAGCTCCACATTAAAGACAGTAAGCAGAAGGTTTGAGGCCCAATCAGAGCATCGACGGTCCCACAGGGAGGGGTGGGAATGGCTGACATTGTAAAGCTGCCTCTACACAGAGCAGTGATGGTCAACCCGCAGCCGCGGGCCACATGTTGCCCATCTGGGTTCTGAGTGCAGCCCCCACGAGACATTTTGTTGACTGTTACCCACCCACTGTGTTGCTGCACCCACTGATTTCCAGCTGCAGAGTTTTTGTCCCACTGGTCTTTCTGAAGTGATACGCACGCAGAGCAAAGACAAGTGAAGTGAGGAGCGTGCTGATTGCTCACATCATTGACTGTGAAGGCCATGCGCTCCCTCTGGGTCCAAAGTGTGAATATATCTTATATCTTCACCATTTGAAGCTGATGATAGTTCTTCATAGAATCACAGAAACCCCACAGTTCAGAAGAGGCCATTCGGCCCATCACGTCTGCACCAACTGACAGAGTATCTTACCCATGCCGTCTCCACAGCTCTATCCCCGTAACCCCACACCTTTACCATGGCTAATCCATACAATCTAGATATCATGGGACACTAAGGGGCAATTTAGCTTGGCCAATCCAGCTAACCCGCACACGTTTGGAGTGTGGGAGGAAACCGGAGCACCCAGAGGAAACCCACGCAGACACGGGGAGAACGTGCAAACTCCACACGGACAGTGACCCAAGCCGGGAATTGAATCTGGGTTCCTGGCGCTGTGAGGCAGCAGTGCTAACCACTGTGTCACCCTGGTTCTATTAATAAATAAATGATTAAGCATTTTCTACAACTTGTTATGAAATATTCAACTTGTATTAAGTGTATTTAACCTTGTTCAACGGTCATGGTCAGTGAACAAGCCAGATTTCAATCTTGCAACTCATGAAGATAATGGAGGGCATTTGTGTAGCGCTCACACTCGCCTCTGTTATCCATCTCTGATGGAGAGACACACTTACTGGGAAACACAGAAGAGTTGTACTGAAGACTTTTAGAGCTGAAAGGGACACAGTAAGGGGAATCACTCCAAAGAATCTGACATAGAGGCAAACTCCAGGTGATGCTGCCAAACTGCCCCTAATAATACCCCGTATTCTGGACTTGGGAGCCAATCCTGTTACAAGCCCAATTCTGGGAAAGTTCCCAGGGATCAGGAATGCATCTTTAGACATTAAGGGGCAATGTAGCACGGCCAAACCACCTAACCTGCTCATCTTTGGAGTGTGGGAGGAAACCGGAGCACCCGGAGGAAACCCACGCAGACACGGGGAGAATGTGCAAACTCCACACAGTCACTCAAGGTCGGAATTGAACCCAGGTCCCTGGCGCTGTGAGGCAGCAGTGTTAACCACTGTGTCAGCATGCCAGCTTGGAATTACTCTCAGAATTCGTAGCCTGGGGATCAGCAAAGACCGGGCATTGACCAGGTGATCTTTATTCTGACTCTTGTCTGTTGATTCGGAAGGCTATATCGGAGAGAGAGTTGCCTAGATCTACCAGAATGAAACCTGGACTCTAAGAGTTTATTTATGAGGAGAGGCTGCATAAACTAAGCGTGTATTGCCTGGAATTTAGAAGGTTATGAGGAAACTTGGTCAAAGTTTCCAAGGCAGGGTAACTAGTGAGAAACTATTTCAGCTGGTGTATGGATCCTAGGAACAAGGCAGAGTCTAAACCCGAGAGTCAGACCTTCCCCAAGAGTGACATCAGAAAGCATTTCTGCACACATAGGGTTGGAGAAGTTTGGATCTCTTTTCCATAGATGGTAATTAATGTTGGATCAATTGTTAATTTCAAAACTTGAGGTAAGAGATCTTTGCTTCTGAAAGATATTAAGGGACATGGGGCAGAGGCAGATATGTGGAGTTAGATCACAGATCAGTCATGATTTTGATTGAATGGTGCCGCAGGTTCAAGGGGCTGAATGGTCTCCCCCATTCCTATGAACAGGAACTGGCCATTCAGCCCCTCAAGCCTGTTCCATCATTCATTGAGTTCATGGTGGGTCTTAACTCCAACCTTGGCTGCTTATCCTTTTCTACCATTTGTCTAGCAGAAACGTAGCAATGTATCGCTGGGGTATGAACAGGCCCGCACTGAGTGTGACAAAACTGGGAGATTATGGCCTCACTTCTCCCGAAACTAAAATCTCGCCCCAGCTCAAAGGACATTCCCATATTGAGTGTTCACATTTTCATAGCACTGTGAAAGTTGCAACTTCAATGACATTTCCTGCTGCATCTGTTCTGACACTTATTTCATTTGCCGTTAAGAGATTTTTGATGGCATTTGCCTGACCGCTAGACATTGCAACCCAGTCAAAGTTTTGTTTCCTGAGGACAGAGGGCTGCTGATAGGTTCCTGAAGTCCGTCACCCCATTTCACATGGGGCTTTCCCCATTGCACAAGCTCGAGGTAGCAGACCTCTGCTGGCTTAGCAAAAATGAGAAAAAGTTCAAAGCTATGTTCAATATAAATGAACTTACTTGAGTCGAACAGATAATGGAGCAACAACAACAAGTTGCATTTACATGGTGCCTTAAGATAGCAAAAAGCCCCATGACACTTCACAGAATCATTTTCAAGTAAAGTTTGACCCCCAATCACTGGGCAGCACGGTGGCACAGTGGTTAGCACTGCGGCCTCACAGTTCCAGGGACCCGGGTTCGATTCCTGGCTTGGGTCACTGTCTGTGTGGAGTTTGCACATTCTGCATGGGTTTCCTCCGGGTGCTCTGGTTTCCTCCCACAGTCCAAAGATGTGTGTGTTAGGTGCATTGGCCATGCTAAATTGCCCCTTAGTGTCCCGGGATGCGTAGGTTAGAGGGATGATTAGCGAGGTAAATATGTGGGGCTATGGGGATAGGGCCTGGGTGGGATTGTTGTCGGTGCAGACTCGATGGGTTGAATGGCCTCCTTCTGCACTGTAGGGATTCTATGATTCTATATAGTCCGCCCCTCGCCCGCTCCGAACCCCTGGCGGGCAGGACGGTAAAACTCCGGCCAATGTTTTGAAAAAAATAGAATTTAAATTTAATTCACCAAATTTGAAAATGAAAGTCAGGAAATTAGTTTCTGTAGATCTTTATCAGTTTGATGTGAAAATGAGGTAGGATTTGTTCAAACTGGAAGTGAAATAATACATAGTGGTGACAACACCCATGGGGTCCATGGGGAATCACTGATTAATCTCCCTCTGGGGCCCATTAAGTATGAGTTCCCCTGGTAACAGGCAGTGGCCTGCCCAGCTAGAACTCATTACCTGAGCCTTTTATCAAGCAGGCCCAGGATGAGCCTGCTGGCCTGTAGACCCAGGCGGGGATTAATGTACGTACACCACAGTAGTGCTTTTACTTTGCATTCTGTAATAAACTATGTTCCTTTCCAGTCAGCATTCCAGAGTCATTGCAATGGTCAAGTTAATTACAAGCAGTCAGTGTTATTCAACTGGGCAAGGGCCTAGTGGTATTATCGCTAGACTATTAATCTAGAAACTCAGCTAATATTCGAGGGACCTGGGTTCAAATCCCGCCATGGCAGATGGTGGAATTTGAATTCAATAAAAATATCTGGAATTAAGAATCTACTGATGACCATGAAACCATTGTCGATTGTTCACTAACGTCCTTTAGGGAAGGAAATCTGCTGTCCTTACCTGGCCTGGCCTACATGTGACTCCAGAGCCACAGCAATGTGGCTGACTCTCAACTGCCCCTCCAAGGGCAACTTGGGATGGGCAATAAATGCTGGCCCGCCAGCGACGCCCGTGACCCATGAATGAATAAAAAAAACTTAATGCCTGCTATCATTCGTGAATCATGAAGAACTTTGATGTCAAAGATTGGCTAGGTTCTGGGGTGTGATATTTATCGGTTATTGTGGGAGAAAATAAGATGTGGTGGGCATCAAATTGTCTCTAAGTGAACACTCCCAGACACTAGGGCTCACTGATCAAAGAAAGACTTGCATTTATATAGCGCCTTTCAAGGCGCATCTCAGCCATTGAAATACTGCTGAGGTGTAACCAATGTTGTAAAGAGGGTAACACAGCAGCCATTTTTTACACAGCAAACTCCCACAGACAGCAATCTAATAAGGGACACAATAATCTGTTTTAATGATGGTGGCTGAGGGATAAAAATTGACTGGGAAATTGGGAAGAACTCACCTGCTTTTATCCAAATAGTGCCAATGGAGGGGGTGTGGATGGGCCCTCGGTTTAACATCTGATGTGAAAGATGGCACCTCAGTCTGTGCAGCACACGCTCAGTGCTGCCCAAAGAGTGTCGGCATAGATTATCTGCACAAGCCTCTCGGTTGCGTCTTGAGCCTTTAATTTTGAGGTGGGGGTGTTATCAGTCAGACACGCCAACAACGACAGAGCACTTACAGAGCTAATGTGATTCCTCCATCGGCCAAACATCCTGCCACAATTCAATGTTGGTGTTGGCGACACAAATATTGGGCACTCGGACTATAAGGCAAGGGTGAAAAAAATCTCAACAACAATTGTAAAAGGAATTTATTTTTTATTCATTCGTGGGACCTGGGTGTTGCTGGGTGGCCAGCATTTATTGCCCATCCCTAGTTACCCAGGAGCAGTTGAAGGTCAACTGTGGCCCTGGAGTCACATGTAGGCCAGACCAGGTAAGGACAGCAGATTTCCTTCCCTAAAGGACATTAGTGAACTAGATGGGTTTTTCCGACAATCGACAATGGTTTCAGGGCCATCAGTAGATTCTCAATTCCAGATATTTTTCGTTGAATTCAAATTCCATCATCTGCCGTGGCGGGATTCGAAACCGGCTTCCCAGAACATTAGCGGAGTTTCTCGATTAATAGTCTAGTGATAATACCATTAGGCCATCACCTCCCCTATATTGTCCTTATATCTGCGGCTTGAACACAATAACAAGCATTAAATTCCTCACTGAATCATTGAATGGTATCCTATTAACCTGACTTTTATCATTGTTAGCTAAAGATTGGTGGCTGACATCGGCATGGAATTGGCACGGGATAGAATCATAGAATCCATAGAATCCCTACAGTGCAGAAGGAGGTCATTCGGCCCATCGAGTCTGCACTGACCACAATCCCGCACAAGTCCTATCCCTGTAACAACACATATTTACCCTTCTAATCCCCCTGATACTAAAGGGCAATTTAACATGGCAAATCAACCTAACCCGCACATATTTGGACTGTGGGAGGAAACCGGAGCACCCGGTGGAAACCCATGCAGACACGGGGAGAACGTGCAAACTCCACACAGTCACCCGAGGCCGGAATTGAACCCGGGTCCCTGGCGTTGTGAGGCAGCAGTGCTAACCACTGTGCCACCATGCCGCCCCCAATCACTACCACAAGACTAGCTCTTGGATGAGCCTGTCACAGAGACAATGGATGGGCCTGGAGACTGGCTATTGGCTACGTGGAGCTATGTGTTGTGGGGGTAAAATGTGCAACCTGAGCCCTGTGCATGGCTTTGTAGATGAAAGACCAACAAGTAATCGAGAAAGCAAAGGAGGGAGGAAAGGAAGGTTGGGCTAACGCTGTGGGAAAGGGAAGGGAAGTCAGGCTCAGGATACAATCCAAGAGGTAAAAGCAGAACAAAGCAGCCCCAGCCAGCGGGATGATAGAGGGGAGGTGTCGCTCATTGCTTCATTGCACTCATTGAGTGACACCTCTCTCACGACTCTCACCAACCTTTACAAATGCACCATAGACAGCATTCATTCTGGTTGTATCACAGCTTGGTATGGCTCCTGCTCTGCCCAGGACCGCAAGGAACTACAAAGTGTCGTGAATGTAACCCAATCCATCACGCTAACCAACCTCCCATCCATTGACTCTGTCTACACTTCCCGCTGTCTCGGCAAAGCAGCCAGCATAATTAAGGACCCCATGCACCCCGGACATTCTCTCTTCCACCTTCTTCCATTGGGAAAAAGATACAAAAGTCTGAGGTCACGTACCAACCGACTCAAGAACAGCTTCTTCCCTGCTGCTGTCAGACTTTTGAATGGACCTACCTCGCATTAAGTTGATCTTTCTCTACACCCTAGCTATGACTGTAACACTACATTCTGCACTCTCTCATTTCCTTCTCTATGAACGGTATGCTTTGTCTGTATAGCGCTCAAGAAACAATACTTTTCACTTTGTTAATACACGTGACGATAATAAATCAAATCAAAATCAATGCTTCTCCTTAGTCATGCTCCGTTTGTTTATTATCACCTTAGTGGGGCCATTGACAACATCTCGCTTCTTCTCTCGTTTCCTTCACTCCACATCCCAATTTTATCCATTTGTCTTCTCCCTCTTCTGTTTTTACCCTCAATTTCTCCTTCGCTTGTCGCCAGGGCAACTTATTGCTGGGTCTTTGTTTCTCATATCTGTTCTTGGCTGTTTCCCTCTCTCTAGCTGGACTTAGAGACCCTTTGGAGTCCCAAACACTTACTTTTGATCTAACCCATCCATTTGTCTTTCTGTCCACCCAGAACATCCATCGCCAAGCCCAGCGCATTGTCAACCGCCTGGTTTTTAATAGACAGCTTTCACTGTGTTCAGAGGATGCAGTGTCTGTAATATGAAGTTGTAGTTAGTTACAGGACAAACCTTCCCCGACTTCCTGTGGGTGTGAAGTCGTCCTGGCTAAATTTAGCCCCCGATTGAAGAGATATTCTCCACACGCTTCCTGCCCGGCTTGGCACGGCCAGCTGGAAAGGACAACCACTTTTTTTGCAAAGTAACATCAGAGGCTGCGAGTAAACTCAATCCATAGCCACAGGATGTCAAACATCCTGACTGCAGGGGCCCCCAGTCTGACCTCAGCCCAAGGTTAAACTTTTTGAATTTCTGTGCTATTAAATGACATGAATATTTTGTGATAGGTTTCCTGCTGAACATGAATGAAACTAATAATAAGTAGAAAGTATAATTCTTTGATTCTCTGAGTAGAAGAGAGGGGAAGCAAGTGAAGGAGACACTGGAGAGAGGAAGAGAGAGAGAAAATGATAAACACGTGGAGTGAGAAATAGTGAAAGGGAGAGAAAGAAAGAGACATAAACAGATGGAGTGAGAGGGAGAGAGAGAAACAGGTGAATAGAGGGAGTGAGAGAGAGAGAAAGAGAGAGAGCAAGAAACAGATAACCAGATGGAGTGAGAGGGAAAGAGAAAGAGAGAAACAGATAAGTAGATGGAGTGAGAGAAAAACAGATAAACAGATGGAGAGAGAGAGAGAGTGAGAAACAGATGAGGGAGAAAGAGAAAGGGATAAAGAGATGGAGTGAGAGAGAGAGAGAAAAAAACAGCTAAACTGATGGACTGAGAGAAAGAGAAAAGCAGATAAATAGATGGAGTGAGGGAGAGGGGCAGACACACACAGAGAGAAAAAAGAAATGGATATGGACTTCAACCTATTGGCTGAGAGAGAGGGAATGTGAATGGGAAACTGCTAGAGATGGAGAGAAAAGACAGAGAGAAAAGGAGAGACAGAGTAGAAATGAGAAACCTAGGAGAGAGTAAGTGAAAGGTAACAGGTGCTCTCCAGCCCTTTATCTGAATAACTGTCGTAGGAGAAACGTAAGTTACTGAGTGACAATAAAGTGACGACAGAGGCTCAAAGATGGCACTCAACCTTCTCAAACCTGCAGAGCATTCCTGTCCTTTTCACAACATCACCGACTTGGCAAAGCCAGTTTCTAATAGTGAGTTGAGGAACTGTCTGTCTGCTAAGTCCGAGCACCGGGCACCCTCCTAGACAGTCTCCAATCCCTCTCTCCTGCCCTAAAGACCCTGGGTGAAAGGTTAGGGTTCACCGCCTTTGTTGACGATCCATGGACTCTGAGTCCGCCACTGTGAGCCTGAGGGCAGCAATATTGGACTTTGTGGAGTCCCCATCATTGACCACCCAGTGCCAATCCTCAGGCTCAGGTCGACAAGGTATGATGGCGGCACTACCCATTGCTGTCAGGAGGGAAGTGATGGAAATAAAAATAGTTAAGGCTTTCTGTCCATCTCCCACAGGATTTTATTTGGGGATCTGTAACTATTTCATAGAATCATGGAATCTCTACAGTACAGAAGGAGGCCATTCAACCTGCACTAACTCTCCGACAGAGCATCCCATCCAGATCCTATCCCCATAACCCCAAGTATTTACCCCACTAATACCTCCTAATCTGTACATCTTGGGACACCAAGGGGCAATTTATCATGGCCAATCCATCTAACCTGCACCTCTTTGGACTGTGGGAGGAAACTGGAGCACCCGGAGGAAACCCACGCAGACACGGGGAGAATGTGCAAACTCCACACAGTCACCTAAGCCGGGAATCGAACCGAGGTCCCTGGTGCTGCGAGGCAGCAATGCTAACCACTGTGCCACCATGCCATCCCATGGATGAGCACTTTGTATCAAACACACAGACACAACCCAACAAACAAATGTAATCTGATGACCAGAGAGTATCTGGGTTACATCTGTTTATATGTTCATCTGATACCTTCTCAACATGTTGATAAAACAATCAAGTTGATGCGTTGGATCTCTATGCTTACAAATTGTAAAAACACGCATGGCATTTTAGAATTACTCCATTTTTCAGTATCTACCCCTGTCACCCATACTGAGAGGGCAAGAGGGAACCATTTTATTAATTTGATTTGATTTATTATTGTCACATGTATTGGTATACAGTGAAAAGTATTGTTTCTTGTGCGCTGTACAGACAAAGCATACCGTTCATAGAGAAGGAAAGGAGAGGGTGCAGAATGTAATTTAGTCACAGGATGCGAGTGCATCTATTTTCATTGCCCTTGAGAAGTGGGCTGCCTTTTTTGAAATTTTTTTTACTCCATCCTTAAAGTTACAAAGCCAATGCTCAGAGTGAGCCGGGTAAACTCAAATCCATTCTTTGCTTGTTCCAAAAACCAAACTCAAATTCCAGTTGAATCCAATTCAAGGTCCCCACAAGAGAGACAAACAAGATCCAAGCTGACAAGGGAAGGCATTTCACCCGATCTTGGGTGTGATCTTAAGACGCATGATCTTAGCCGATAGTGAACTACCTCCCTACATTGAGCTGAGTGCCTTGCTTAGCCATTTCGGAGGATGTTTAAGAATCAACCACATTGCTGTGGCTCTGGAGTCACATGTAGGCCAGACCAGGTAAGGACGGCAGATTTCCTTCCCCAAAGGACATGAGTGAACCAAGTGGTTTTTAACAACAATCCAGTAGTTTGACAGTCCTCATCACTGAAACTAATTTTTTTATTCCAGATTTATTTAATGAACGGATTTTAAATTTCCCCAGCTGCCATGTGGAATTTGTCCCCAGATCAATTGTCCAGACCTCTGGATTCCCCGTTCAGTAACATAAGCACTAAGCTCATGCTCAGCATATCAGTTCTTAGCACCACATGCCACGACAAAACCATTCAGATCTTTTCCTGAGGTGACCAGCCTCTGATCAGGTCAAGCTAAGTGGAATCTGGATATTGTCCTGAACTATTTGTGGGTTTATCTCTGTCCTCCTGCCACTCTCTACTGCTTTACTGGAGAATTTAATAAGGAGTTGCTTGTACAATCATAGCAACAGAGGACATTTTAAAGTTTATTTATTCATTAGTGTCACAAGTAGCCTTATATTAACACTGCAATGAAGTTACAGTGAAAATCCCCTAGTCGCCACACTCTGGCGCTTGTTCGGGTACACTGAGGGAGAATTTAGCATGGTCAATGCACCTAACCAGCACGTCTTTCGGACTGTGGGAGGAAACCGGAGCACCCGGAGGAAACCCACGCAGACACGGGGAGAACGTGCAGACTCCACACAGACAGTGACCCAAGCCGGGAATCGAACCCGGGTCCCTGGCGCTGTGAGACAGCAGTGCTAACCATTGTGCCACGGTGCTGCCTATGCCACAAGATACACCACATGATACTTGGTACATGACACTACATAGGAGAAGGAGGAAGCCACTCAGCCCCTCACACCTGGTTTGCTATTCAGCTAGATTATGGCTGATCTTCAATGTCAACACCATTTTCCTGCACTATCCCCATATTACTTGATATGTTTAATATCTAAAAATCTATCAATAGCTGTCTTGAACATGCTCAGTGACTGAGTCTCCATAGCCCTCTGGGATAGAGAATTCCAAACTTTGCCACCCTCTGAGTGCAGACATTATTCCTCATCTCAGTGTTCAGTGGCCTGCCCCTTATTCTGAGATGATGGGGGGAATTCTCCGGCCGTTCATGCCGGCAGGATTCTCCGGTCCCACTGGCAGCACACACACTCCCACGGGTTTCCCAGCAGCATGGGGTGACATCAGTGGGAAATCCCATTGACAGCAACGGAACCAGAGAATCCCGCCAAGCGCCAACTCCAGTCACCGAGAAACACGCGGCTGGGAGGCTGGAGAATCCTCTCCTATATCTCCTGGTTCCTGACACCCCCCCAACCAGGGGAAACATCCTTCCTGCATCTATCCTGTCAAGCCCTGTAAGAAGTGTATACATTTCAATGAGATCGCCTCTCATTCATCAAACTCTAGAGAGTACAGGTTTAGTCTCCTCAATCATTCCTCATTGGATAATCCTGCCATCCCAGGAATTAGTCTGATGAATCTTCATTTCACACTCTCTATGTCAAGTACAGCCTTCCTTCAGTAGGGAGACCAAAACTGTACACAATACTCCAGGTTCAGTCTCACTCAGCCTCCCCCGCCCCGATTCTGGGGCTGGCAAGGAGGTAGAATTCTGGTCTACATTTCTATTTTCTTATCAAAGTGCATAACTTGACATTATATTCCATCTGCTATGTTCTTGCTCAGAATCGGGGCGGGCGAGGTTCGCAGAACCGCATCCTCCTTTGGCCTTGGGTGGGATCTTACGAGCCTCGGGCGGGCAAGGTGGTAAAATTCCAACAGTAGAGGTTTTTTTTAAAATGGTGAGAGATTGGGAAATGTTGATGTCCAAAGGGACCTGGGTGTTCTTGTTCATGAGGTACTGAAAGCTAACAGGCAGGTGCAGCAAGTAATTAGGAAGGCGAATGGTATGTTGGCCTTTATTGCAAGAGTATTTGTGTACAGGAGTAAAGATATCTTTCTGCGGTTGTGTCGAGCCTGAGTGAGACTGAAGGTCTAAATCGCCTTGAAGTCTCTTTGCATCCTCCTCACAACTCACATTCCCACCTAGTTTTGTGTCATCAGCAAACATGGGGATATTACACAACATGCATGCAATCCTGCTCCGTATAGCTGCTAATTTAACATGGGACAAAGCCCAGCTCTGTACAAAACCAACATTGGCACGTTTCACAACACAACGGACTCCACGGTAGCACAGTGGTTAGCACTGCTGCTTCACAGCTCCAGGGACCTGGGTTCGAATCCCAGCTTGGGCCACTGTCTGTGTGGAGTTTGCACATTCTCCTCGTGTCTGCGTGGGTTTCCTCCGGGTGCTCCGGTTTCCTCCCACAGTCCAAAGATGTGCGGGTTAGGTGGATTGGCCAGGTTAAAAATTGCCCCCTTAGAGTCCTGAGATGCGTAGGTTAGAGGGATTAGCGGGTAAATATGTGGGGGTAGGGCCTGGGTGGGATTGTGGTCGGTGCAGACTCGATGGGCCGAATGGCCTCCTTCTGCACTGTAGGGTTTCTATGATTTCTATGATTTCTAAAAATAAAAAACAGAAGATTCTGGAAACACAATGGCAGATCAGTCAAAAACATGAAAGAGGAAAGAGAGGCAAATACTTCTGAAGAAAGGTCTTAGACCGAAAACTTCTGAACTCCAGGGTAGCATAACTGGGGGGGGAGGGGGAGGGTACCCCAAAGATACCCATCACCTCCCACCAGATGTTGCCAAGTAAGGTTTGTGGGGCAATTGTCTGGGAAGTGTAACCTTCCCCTGGGCAATAGCTCTGCACTGGGAACCATCTGAAAGTGTGATTAAAATTTAAATTAAAAATTTACATCTCGTAAAATTACACTTAGCGCATCAGACGTACAAGTTTCAAGTATCATTTCGAACATTATACAAGTTCAAAGGTATCCAATTCAGTCTATTTTTTTATACAGTGTATAGAATGGTTCCGACTGGTTTACGACCATAATTACCCAGAAAAATTTCGAAAAATTAAAACCACTTCAAACGTCTGGGTAACTGCAAATTCCGCCAGCGCCACCCACCATCACTCCCTTAGGGAACTCTCCCACCACCCCCAGCTCCAGCTGCCATCCCCACACCCAATGGATTCCCCCATGGAACTCCCCTTGCCCATCTCCCGATTCGCGGGGGTGTTCCCCCCGTCACCCCACCCTCCCCTGCAATTGTGAATCCCCCACACTCCACCAGATCTGACTCCCAACTCTCACCCCACCTCTGCTAAGGCCCAAGCTGAAAACCCCTCTCCTCCTCAAAGTCCCACCCACTTACCTTATACACTTTGATTGGATTTGATTTGATTTATTATTGTCACATGTATTAATATGCAGTGAAAAGTATTGTTTCTTGCGCGCTATACAGACAAAGCATACCGTTCATAGAGAAGGAAAGGAGAAAGTGCAGAACGTAGTGTTACAGTCAGGGTGCAGAAAAGATCAACTTAATGCAAGGTAAGTCCATTCAAAAGTCTGACAGCAGCAGGGAAGAAGCTGTTCTTATAGAGTCATAGAGTCACAGAGGTTTACAGAATGGAAACAGGCCTTCAGCCCAGCTTGTCCATGCCGCCCTTTTTTAAACCCCTAAGCTAATCCCAATTGCCTGCATTTGGCCCATAAGTCTCTATACTCATCGTACCCATGTAACTATCTAAATGCTTTTTAAAAGACAACATTGTACCTGCCTCTGCTACTACCTCTGGCAGCTTGTTCCAGACACTCACCATCCTCTGTGTGAAAGAATTGCCCCTCTGGACACTTTCGTATCTCTCCCCTCTCACCTTAAACCTATGCCCTCTTGTTTTAGACTCCTCTACCTTTGGTAAAAGAGATTTACTATCTAGCTGACCTGTGCCCCTCATTATTTTTTAGACCTCCATAAGATCACCCTTCAGTCTTCTACGCTCCAGAGAAAAAAGTCCCAGTCCATTCAGCCTCTCCTTATAACTCAAACCATCAAGTCCCGGTAGCATCCTAGTAAATCTTTTCTGCACTCTTTCTAGTTTAATAATATCCTTTCTATAATAGGGTGACCAGAACTGTACACAGTATTCCAAGTGTGGCCTTACCAATGCCTTGTACAACTTCAACAAGACGTTCCAACTCCTGTATTCAATGTTCTGACCGATGAAACCAAGCATGCTGAATGCCTTCTTCACCACTCTGTCCACCTGTGACTCCACTTTCAAGGAACTATGAACATGTACCCCTAGATCTCTTTGTTCTGTAACTCTCCCCAATGCCCTACCATTAACTAAGTAAGTCCTGCCCTGGTTCAATCTACCAAAATGCATCACCTCGCATTCATCTAGAACAAAGAACAAAGAAAATTACAGCACAGGAACAGGCTCTTCGGCCCTCCAAGCCTGCACCGACCATGCTGCCCGACTTAACTAAAACCCCCTACCCTTCCGGGGATCATGTCCCTCTATTCCCATCCTATTCATGTACTTGTCAAGACGCCTCTTAAAAGTCACTACCGTATCTGCTTCCACTACCTCGCCCGGCAATGAGTTCCAGGCACCCACTACTCTCTGTGTAAAAGATCTGCCTCGTACATCTCCTTTAAACTTTGCCCCTCGCACCTTAAACCTATGCCCCTAGTAATTGATTCTTCCACCCTGTGAAAAAGCTTCTGACTATCCACTCTGTCCATGCCTCTCATAATCTTGTAGACTTCTATCAGGTCTCCCCTCAACCTCCGTCGTTCCAGTGAGAACAAACCAAGTTTCTCCAACCTCCTACTAGGCAACATCCTGGTAAATCTTTACTGTACCCTCTCCAAAGCTTCCACATCCTTCTGGTAGTGTGGTGATCAGAATTAAACTCCATCTGCCATTCGTCAGCCCACTGGCCCAATTGATCAAGATCCCGTTGCAATCGGAGATAACTTTCTTCACTGTCCACTATGCCACCAATCTTGGTGTCATCTGCAAACTTACTAACCATGCCTCCTATATTCTCATCCAAATCATTAATATAAATGACAAATAACAGTGGGCTCAGCACTGATCCCTGAGGCACACCGCTGGTCACAGGCCTCCAGTTTGAAAAACAACTCTCTATAACCACCCTCTGGCTTCTGTCAAGAAGCCAATTTTGTATCCATTTAGATACCTCACCCTGGATCCCGTGAGGTTTAACCTCATGCAACAACCTACCATGCGGTACCTTGTCAAAGGCCTTGCTAAAGTCCATGTAGACAACATCAACTGCACTGCCCTCATCTACCTTCTTGGTTACCCCTTCAAAAAACTCAATCAAATTTGTGAGACATGATTTTCCACTCACAAAGCCATGCTGACTGTCCCCAATCAGTCCTTGCTTCTCTAAATGCCTGTAGATCCTGTCTGCCAAAACAATCTTGTGTCCCCTTTTGCCCTCTTGAGTCGGTTGGTATGTGACCTCAGACTTTTCTATCTTTTTCCCGACGGAAGAAGGTGGAAGAGAGAATGTCCGGGGTGCGTGGGGTCCTTAATTATGCTGGCTGCTTTGCCAAGGCAAAGGATGGGAGGCTGGTTTGGTGAATTGGGCTACATTCACGACCTTTTGTAGTTCCTTGCGGTCTTGGGCAGAGCAGGAGCCATGCCGCCATTAGCATCCTTCTCAGCCATGAACTTCACCATTTACATCCACTTTGTCCTTTTGCCTATGACATTTTGTCAATTACCCCCTCCCCTACCCTTACAGTTTAAATCTCACCCTATTCTCTTTGTCTTTGGCACTGATGCAGGGTCATCCAGACTCAAAACGTTGGCTCCATTCTCTCTCCACAGGTGCTGTCAGACCTGCTGAGGTTTTCCAACGTTTTCTGTTTCAGATTCTGGCATCTGCGGAAATTCGCTTTTACACTTACCACCTCCCTGGCTAATCGAAGACCATTAAACCTGGCTGAACCTTGAAACTACCTGCTTTACAACAGCTAGTAGCCTCCTCCCCTGCGAAGCAGCAGTGCTGGACTCAAGGCTCCAGGAGCACACACAGTTCCTGCCTCGCCTGAGTGGGAAGATCGGACGAGACAAGATCGAAGAAATGTAAAGGTATGAAAGCAGGTCGGATTGGCAATCAACTCCACAGAGGTTCAGACTTTAACCTTGTTTCCCTTCTCCACACAGGCTGCCAGACCCGCCGAGCATTTCCAGCATTTTCTATTTTAGTTTCAATGTCTCGGACGTTGATTTTACAGTGAACCTGACTAAAGGATCTCCAACCACTGACAGCTCCATGTCCCCCCAGCATTTCTGAGATTTGACCTTCCACTTTTCATTGTTAAGAATTAAAAACTTTCAACGATCACAAAAACACAAATAGAAGATAAATATTGCAGCGACTAAAACAAAAAACAATAATTTAGAAAAACGGTGAATTACCTTAAAGTGCACAGAAACTAACTTTTTATTCTTTCTTATCTTCCAGGAGAGAGACAAACTATTCCCCATGACTAGGAGAGGAATCCTGTTCTGTCCTTACTTACGCAGCGGCCAATCTAGGTTTGTACCTAGAATCCAAGCTCATGCGGACGGTGGTCGTTCTCCAACAGGAAAAAGTCGAGTGAAAAGTGAGCCAGTGTCCCACGCAGGCACGGCTAATTAAGAGCTTACGGCACCCCCAGCCTCTTCGACAAGAGCAGCTGAACTTTCCCAGGCTCAGATTGACTCTCCACCTGTCGCTGATCTGTGCCCACGCACAACCGAAAAATAAATCATAATTTGCAACTAATGGTTTCGGACGGAAGTTGCCATCTCACGATGGATGGTTGGCAGGGTTACAGATCCCCACAGCCGTCACGTCCTCTGCAATTTGTCTCACTTCATTAAGCAAATTCCTCATACACTGCTGCGCACGAGGGCGGTTTTCAGTAACATGGCAACATGAGCCACTTATCCAATGATCAGATCCGGACCCTCGTTCGAATCCCAATAATTTTGCAAATGTGGATGTGCCAGCTCTCGGACTCTTGTTCCAGTTTCCTGTATCCCAGCCCTTCTCTCTGTTTCCCAAATATTATTCTATGTATGTCAACCGGACATCAATCAAATTGATGCTGCGGTTATTAGAAGAAAGGCTTACATTGATATATTGTCTTTCATGACTTCAGGATGTCCCAAAGAACTTCACAGCCAATATACGGGGGCGGCACAGTGGCACAGTGGCTAGCACTGCTGCCTCACATTGCTTTGGACCTGGGTTTGAATCCCGGCTTGGGTGACTGTTTGTGTGGAGTTTGCATGTTCTCCCCATGTCTGCGTGGGTTTCCTCCCACAGTCCAAAGGTGTGCAGCCAAAAGAGAAAATGCTGGAAAATCTCAGCAGGTCTGGCAGCATCTGTATGGAGAGAAAAGAGCTGATGTTTCAAGTCCAGACGACCCTTTGTCAAAGCTCAGTTGAGTACTGCAGCGGTACTTGAACCCGTAGCTTCTGAATCAGCGGTGAGATGCTCACTGACTCTGAGCATTCCCAGACAGTGACAGGAAAGCAGTTTCTCCCTCCTCTTATGGAAGCAAGCAGCCATGTCCAGTAGAGCATTATTAACTGGGGCTGATGGAGTTCTGATGAATCATCTCTGACTAGAATCTCTAATGGTCGCGAGGAATCAATGTGACAATGCATTGATGATGTCACTGCACACTTGGGAGATAGATCCTTTCCAGAAACGATCTCATGGCCCATCATCAACCACAACATTTTCCTTCGAAAAACTTAAAGGAGCATAGAACCATAGAAATGATCCAGCACAGAAAGGGAACATTCAACCCATCTTGTCCATGCTGACCCATAGACAGTAAGAAGTTTAACAACACCAGGTTAAAGTCCAACAGGTTTATTTGGTAGCAAAAGCCACACAAGCTTTCGAGGCTCTGAGCCCCTTCTTCAGGTGAGTGGGAATTCTGTTCACAAACAGAACTTATAAAGACACAGACTCAATTTACATGAATAATGGTTGGAATGCGAATACTTACAACTAATCCAGTCTTTAAGAAACAAAACAATGGGAGTGGAGAGAGCATCAAGACAGGCTAAAAAGATGTGTATTGTCTCCAGACAAGACAGCCAGTGAAACTCTGCAGGTCCACGCAACTGTGGGAGTTACAAATAGTGTGACATAAATTCTGATTCTAGGATCGCATGATAAAGACTCAGGAGGAAAAAAGCAGAAATATTTATGTGAAATAGTGTGACATAAACCCAATATCCCGGTTGAGGCCGTCCTTGTGTGTGCGGAACCTGGCTATCAGTTTCTGCTCCGCGACTCTGCGCTGTCGTGTGTCGCGAAGGCCGCCTTGGAGAACGCTTACCCGAATATCAGAGGCCGAATGCCCGTGACCGCTGAAGTGCTCCCCAACAGGAAGAGAACAGTCTTGCCTGGTGATTGTCGAGCGGTGTTCATTCATCCGTTGTCGCAGCGTCTGCATAGTTTCCCCAATGTACCATGCCTCGGGACATCCTTTCTTGCAGCGTATCAGGTAGACAACGTTGGCCGAGTTGCAAGAGTATGTACCGTGTACCTGGTGGATGGTGTTCTCACGTGAGATGATGGCATCTGTGTCGATGATCCGGCACGTCTTGCAGAGGTTGCTGTGGCAGGGTTGTGTGGTGTCTTGGTCACTGTTCTCCTGAAGGCTGGGTAGTTTGCTGCGGACAATGGTCTGTTTGAGGTTGTGCGGTTGTTTGAAGGCAAGAAGTGGGGGTGTGGGGATGGCCTTGGCGAGATGTTCGTCTTCATCAATGACATGTTGAAGGCTCCGGAGGAGATGCCGTAGCTTCTCCGCTCCGGGGAAGTACTGGACAACGAAGGGTACTCTGCACACCCAGGTGCCCTTTCTAATCACATCTTCTTGCACACGGCCTATAGTCCTGTAGCTTACAGCACTTAGGGTGTACTTTTTAAAAGAGTTTAGGGTCTCTGCCACCACCACCAACTCGGGCAGCGAATCCCAGACACCCACCACCCTCTGCGTAAAAAGGTTTTTCCTCATGTCCTCTCTTATCCTTCTGCTACTTAGCTTGAATCTATGACTCCTGGTCTCTGAACTCTCTGCCAAGGGAAAGAGGTTCCTCCTGCCTACTCTCTCTCTACCCCTCACAATTTTGTACACTTCAATCATGTCACCCCTCAGCCTTCTTTGTTCCAAGAAAAACACTCCAACCTCCCCAATCTCTCCTCGTAGCTGCAATTCTCCAGCCTTGGCTGGAGAATCCATCTAGTGAATCTCGTCTGCACCCTCTCCAGAGCAATTGCATCCTTCCTGTAAGGTAGGGACCGGAACTGCACACAACACTCCAGTTGCGGCCTCACCAGTTCCATCTTTATATCCCTACTTTTGTATTCTATACCTCGGCCAGTGAAGGAGAGCATTCCATATGTCTTCTTTACATCCTTATCTGCCTGTACTGCTACCTTTAGGGACCTGTGCACTTGCACGCCAAGGTCCCTCACTTCATCTATCTCTATCAGAATATTCCCAGAAGAAGTTCGAAAAATTAAAACTACTTTATTGTGTACTGACTGTCTTTTACTGTTTGATTTCCGTGAATGCATCACCTCTCACTTATCAGAATCATAGAACATCATGGAATCCCTACAGTGCAGAAGGAGGCCATCCGGCCCATCGAGTCTGCACCGACCATAATCCCACCCAGACCCTATCCCCATAACCCCATGCATTGACCCCAGCTAATCCCCTTGACACAAAGGGGCAATTTAGCATGGCCAATCCACCTAAACCGCACATCTTTGGACTGTGGGAGGAAACCGGAGCACCCGGAGAAAACCTACGCAGACACGGGGAGAACGTGCAAACTCCACACAGGCAGTCACCCAAGGCGGGAATCGAACCCGGGTCCCTGGCGCTGTGAGGCAGCAGTGCTAACCACTGCGCCATCGTGCCGCTGGTGAACTCCATCTGCCACTTTCCTGCCCGCTCCACCAACTCATCTATATCATTTTGGACCTTACAGCTAACCTCTACACTATCCACTACACAGTGTTGTCTGCTCTGTGGGTGTACCTACACAGTAAGGAGTCTAACAACACCAGGGTCAAAGTCCAACAGGTTTATTTGGTAGCAAACGCCACTAGCTGTCGGAGCGCTGCTCACCACCACCTTCTCAAGGGGCAATTAGGGATGGGCAATAAATGCTGGTTTGGCCAGGTGACAACCACATGAATGGATAAACATAAACCTCAGATTTGAAAAGTTATCTTCAGTTGGCCCAGCTCGATCTTTTCCTGATCAGATTTCTCGCTGAAACATCTGCAGCTGATAATTATTTTTGAACTATGCAATTTGCAATCATTGGAGCGTCCTAAGGTCAGGTAGATAAAGACACCTGAAGCATTTCTGTTCGCTCTCCTCTCTCACTGGTTGCTGGGGGGATGGGGAAAGCGAGCCAATGGCCTCCCGGGGATTTTTCCCATCATTTCATTGCATATAAAATGAAATTTAATCCAAAACAGCAATAATAACGGTGGCACAGTGGTTAGCACTGCTGCCTCACAACGCCAGGGACCCGGATTCGATTCCCGGCTTGGGTCATTGTCTGTGTGGAACCTGCATGTGCTCCCCGTGTCTGCGTGGGTTTCCTCCCGGTGCTCCGGTTTCCTCTCACAGTCCAAAGATGTGTGGGTTAGGTTGATTGGCTATGCTAAATTGATCTTTCGTGTCAGGGCGACTAGGAGGGTAAATATGTGAGATTACAGGGGTAGGGCCTGGGTGGGATTGTTGTCGGTGCAGGCTCGATGGGCCAAATGGCCTCCTTCTGCACTGTAGGATTCTATGATCCTATGAACAACAACCGGCATTCCTTGGTGCCTTTAACAGTGTAAAATATTCCGAGACGTTTCACAGGAGCATTACTAAGCAGCGAGCCACGTAAGGACATATTAGGGCAGGTGAGGGGAAGGTGTTGAGGAGTGTCTTAATGATGGAAAGAGCTTTGAGGAAGGAATTCCAGAGCTTAAGGCCCAGGCATCTGAAGGCACCAAAAGCCACTCACCACCCTGACTCAGAAATATATCGGCTGTTCCTTCACTGCCATTGGGTCAAAATCCTGAAACTCCCTCCCTAACAGCACTTTGGGTGTACCTACACCACATGGACTGCAGCATTTCAAGAAGGCAGCTCACCACCACCTTCTCGAGGGGCCAATTAGGGATGGGTAATAAATGCTGGCCTAGTCAGCGATGCCCATGACCCTTGGCTGAATAAAAAAGTGGCATGATTAAAGTTGGAGATGTCATAGAATCCCTACAGTACAGGAGGAGGCCATTTGGCCCATCGAGCCTGCACCAACAACAATCCCACTCTATCCCCGTAATCCCACATATTTACCCTGCTAATCCCCCAAAATTAGGGTCTATTTAGATAGCCAATCAACCTAACCCTCACACACAATGCGCAAACTCCACACAGACAGTGATCCAAGTCGAGAATCGAACCCGGGTCCCTGGCACTGTGAAGCAGCAGTGTTAACCACTGGGCCACAGTGCCTATGTCTATCATGAGGCTAGAATTAAAGGAGAGCCCTGATCTCAGGGTTTGGTGGGGGCAAGAGACGTTCATGGAGATAGGTAGCGGGAAGAGAGGCCATGGAGCAGTTTAATACCTTCTGAATGTTCCATCTGCAATGGAGCCCTGGTTACATTGGTGATAAATGTGCACAGTTTTGGTAGTGTGGACTACACAGCTTTGTTGAGGGAATGAGATTAAACAGTATTGGATTCCAAATAAAACAGGTTTTATTCTTCAATTCCTGAAAATATAGACAGAATTCAAAAATCGAAATGAAAAATCAAATGGCCTCCTCCTGCTCCTATCTCATGTTTCTATAGATTATGGGGAGAAAGCAGGATTAGGCTATTGAGTTGGACGATTAGCCATGATCGTAATGAATGGCGGAGCAGGCTCGAAGGGCCGAATGGCCTCCTCCTGCTCCTATCTTCTAAATGGAGGGATTGCAGGTAAGTGGAGAGACTTAGATAAACAGCGATTGTTCTCCTGAGAGCAGAGACTTTGAAAATATGAGAGTGAATGAAAAGAGTGAGTAACGTGCTATAGGCCATCCAGAGAAAGGTGCTAAATTCATGCAAGTCTTTCTTTTAGATTGTCCACTGAAATATCTTACTTTAACGCTGATATATTTGGACTGATCCACTCCTGGAAGAGTAGGAGACTTCATTCATAGACAAAGTGAAATAAAGAACACTCGCATTTTTATAGCACCTTTCATTACCTCCTCAGCATCTCCGAAGCTGCTTTATAACATTGTTTGAAGTGTATAGAACTGCTGGAAATGAGCCAATTTGTGCACAGCAAGCTCCCACAAACAACAATGGTAGACACCCCAGGAAATCAATCGAAGGCCGAGGAGGGTTGTCAGCGCGGTACAAAGGGCCACACGGAGACCGGTGGCTGGATGACAGGAGCTCAGGGTTGGAACTGCGGGAGAGCGGGGCACATTGCCCGCAATTGTAGAGCATCGTCCCAGGAAGGGATGAATCAGAAGCAACCGGGCCCCACAACCAGGAGGAAGTGTCGAGTAGCCACTGTTGGAGGAGACAAGGAATCGGCAAGATCTGCAGATGAAAGGGGACTGACGGAGAGATTGAAATTTAGGCCCTGATTTTACCAGCGGGCAGACGGGTGGGCGGGGCTCGCAGAACGGCATTCTCTGTGGGCCTCGGGCCCAATCGTACGAGCCTCAGGAAGGCGAGGCGGTAAAATTCCGGCCTTAAAGCGAATCTGCTGTCAGTCCACGGTTATGCAGAGTGGTTTGGGGCGATGCCCAAACTGGAAGGGAAGATGGTGAGGATCGAGGTGGACACGGAGGTAGTGGTGAGGACGGAGATGGACTCGGGGGTGGTGGTGCCATTGATTCCAGAGTCCATATAGAAAGAGAAACTGAATCACCTTCCCACGAAACCCACGAATATTGTTCTGAGAACAGGTACGGATGAGGTGGTTTGAGGGGTTATGTATTCACCATGGTGTAGCTGAGGTACTGGTGTGTACGTCTCCCCTTGTGTCAGAAAAGGGAATTACCCTGCGTTGTTTGGAAGAGCTTGGATGAAGCAATTGAGACAAAATTGGGAAGTAGTAAATAGACTCACAGAAGTTCATTCAGGCCTGGAGGAGATATTGGGAAGATACCAGGAGGTGTTTAATGGAAACCTGGAGCAAGATGGAAGGGTGAAGGTGAAAATACGGTTGAAACCCGTGTAATTTTACACATTGCCGGCTAGATGCCAGTATTCTAGCTATACTGGGACAGCTTGGCTAGGGGCCGTGGCTAGTACAGGTTTTCAGTACTATTACCGGAATATTGTCAGGGCCCAGAGCGTTTGCAGTACGGTGACTGAGGGATGTCCTAGACTCTGCGGAGCATAGCTTTTTGGAATGGGTTCAATCAGGCCATTGGGACACGACAGAATTCCGCGTAATTATTATTGATTCATTTGTGGGACACGGGCATCTCTGGCTGGCCACATTTATTGCCCATCCCTAATTGCCCGAGGGCAGTTGAGAGTCAACCACAATATATACTTAACACACTTAAAGAAACTTATCTGGTTTTCACTTCATACAATGTCAAATTTGAACAATGTTACAGATTTTATGAATAAAGTACAGCTCGGGGAAAAATACCGTCCAGCTTGACCTGAGGGGGGCAGATAATGCTTCAATTTAATGTCTCATCCAAAAGCTAGAGTTGTATTTTGATTTGTTTGTGGGATGGGGGAATCGTCAGCAAGGTCGGAACGGGTTGTCCAGCCCATGCAAGGCTCCGAATCTATTGCTTCCAGTCAGGATGTTAAAATGGGGAAGACTCCACGAGGGCACCAGAGGATGGCTGGGTGGGGGTCACAGAGTGAATAAATCCCAATCTGCTAATGAGGCTGGGAAAGCCAGCACTTTTGAAGATCATTTTCTCTTTGGTCTGAGTGAGAGCGCCTGAGGCCCAGGGAAGCACAGCTTCAGCAGCTTTAAGGTGTGCAGCTTCCTGTCATCTTCATTCACACCTCTTCTTTTGTTAGACCACAATCCCCCGCTAATGGCTGCAGGGCGTGACACAGCAGTGTGGCAGCGATGCTCCTTATACAATGATGGTACTGATGATTCACCTCAGCAGCCAGTTCCCCGTCCTGGATGTGTGAGTCAGGAAGGTGCCGGAAATTTCATAAGATAATGAGTGTGTGCGGAAAGGTTATTCAGCTCATTCCTAACTCATAGAATTAGAGAAACCCTACAGTGCAGAAGGAGGCCATTCGGCCCATTGAGTCTGCACTGACCACAATCCCACCCAAGCCCTATCCTCATAACATCATGCATTTACCCTAGCTAGTCCCCCTGACACTAAGGGGCAATTTAGCACGGCCAATCCACCTAACCCGCACATCTTTGGACACTAAGGGGCAATTTAGCACGGCCAATCCATCTAACCCACACATCTTTGGACACTAAGGGGCAATTTAGCACGGCCAATCCATCTAACCCACACATCTTTGGACACTAAGGGGCAATTTAGCATGGCCAATCCACCTAACCCACACATCTTTGGACACTAAGGGGCAATTTAGCACGGCCAATCCATCTAACCCACACATCTTTGGACACTAAGGGGCAATTTAGCACGGCCAATCCATCTAACCCACACATCTTTGGACACTAAGGGGCAATTTAGCACGGCCAATCCATCTAACCCACACATCTTTGGACACTAAGGGGCAATTTAGCATGGTCAATCCACCTAACCCACACATCTTTGGATGTGCCAATGTGCACACAATGTGCCTCAGTATCTCTGAAAAAAAATTAACAATGTGCAATTATGTTCAATGTGTAATTCAACATCTGCCTCCTCAGGTGGATATAAAAGAGGCGGCACAGTGTTTAGCACTGCTGTCTCACAGCGCCAGGGACATGGGTTCAATTCTGGCCTCGGGTCACTGTCTGAGTGGAGTTCGCACGTTCTCTTCGTGTCTGCGTGGGTTTCCTCCGGGTGCTCCGGTTTCCTCCCACAGTCTGAAAGATGTGCAAGTTACCTGGATTGGCCAAGCTAAATTGTCCCTGAGTGTCCCAAGGTGTGGAGGTTAGGGGGATTAGTGGGGTAAATATGTGGGTTTACTTGAAAGATCCTGGGTCCACTGTCAGAGGGTCAGTGCAGACTCGGTGGGCTGAATGGCAGCTTTCTGTACTGTAGGGATTCTATAATCAGAGCTCATGGAAAGCGGTCAGGGCAGTGTCCCAGCCAGGATTGAGTTTTAAACCACGTCATTAAAGACAGACGATCAGCTCATCACCAGGTTGCCACTTGTGGAATCTTGCTGTGCACACACTGACTGCTTTTCCTACGATAGGGTCTGCACTGTCGGAATGTAGCCAATGATAACATTGGATCTGCTGTGCTGTGACCAATGGTAACAAGCTATAAGGGTCAGCTGACCCAGTAAACTATGTAACCAATGACAAAATGACATGGTGGTCAGCTGACCAGCTGACTCAGTACAAATAAGAAGCTGCTGGGGCTTGTGGGAGCTTGGAATGGCCCAGGGTGAGGCCTCAGGTGTTGGAGTAATAAAGTTTGTTTTATTAAACCTTTTTCTGTGATTTATAAGTTGGAGTAAGTCTTGTTTTATTTTATTGTCTAGAACTGAAGAGTACCTTCTGGTAGATCAACATGAACTTCCAGAGCACATCATTGGCTGAAAAGTAATCTAGAGGATCCCGAGGTTAAAGTTAAACACACTCTCTCACAATGTTTTGTAAAGTAAAGTTTATTTATTAGTCACAAATAAGGCTTACATTAACATTGCAATGAAGTTACTGCGAAATTCCCTTAGTCGCCACACTCCGGCGCCTGTTTGGGTCAATGCACCCTAACCAGCACGTCTTTCAGACTGTGGGAGGAAACCGGAGCCCCCGGAGGAAACCCACGCAGAGTTACACAGCGCTAACCCCTGTGCCACCGTGGTGGTGAAAGACGTTAAATAAATACAAATCTTTCTTTCTAATCAAGCAGAAAGTTTGGTGATTGGAAGTAAGTTGGTAACAGTGAGCCTGCGCTCACCAAGCCCCTGGACAAATCACTGACCTCTGGCCAGCTAGCTGGCTAGGGCGGCACGGTGGCACAGTGGTTAGCACTGCTGCCTCACAGTGTCAGGGACCCGGGTTCGATTCCCGGTTTGGGTCACTGTCTGTGCGGAGTCTGCAAGTTCTCCCCGTGTCTGCGTGGGTTTCCTCCAGGTGCTCCGGTTTCCTCTCACAGTTCGAAAGATGTGCTGGTTAGATGCAATGGCCATGCTAAATTCTCCCTCAGTGTACCCGAACAGGCACTGGAGTGTGGCGAATAGGGGATTTTCACAGTAACTTCATTGCAGTGTTAATGTAAGCCTACTTGTGACACAAATAAATAAAATGAATAGCTCCCTGTGGGGGATCAATGGGAACAATTATTAATGTTCAAAATTATTAGCATTCAAAGCTTCATAGAAAAGCAGCGAGAGGCCAGTAACCCCACTGCAAAATGCATCACCAGTTGGGGGAGAAGGGAAAATATTATAAAAACAAAGAAGACTTTGCATTTCTCCGTGAAAAAAAGTTAAAACCCTTCGAACTGCAGGTCAGCGCCAAGTGTGACCAACGTGGAAAGACAGCAGAAATTCCACAGACACGTAAGGAATTTCGGAATGAGTTTCTCCTTCACTGAATGCTTCCAAGATTCCCAAAGGATAATGAATGGATTATTGAGCAGCTTTTGCAAAGATGCATTTTAACAAGTGGGTGTTAGCCGGCTGTTTGAAAGCCCAGTGAGGCTGGTAAGCACATTCCAACTCTCAAATCCGGTGATCCTCACTGGCTGTGTGTGTGAACACGTACCAGAGACAAACTCAACACTCCATTCCGCTTTCACCTGACAAACTCCAGCTTCTCCCTGTTGCATACCTCTGTTAGAAGTTTAACAACACCAGGTTAAAGTCCAACAGGTTTATTTGGTAGCAAAAGCCACACAAGCTTTCGGAGCCTTAAGCCCCTTCTTCTGAAGCTTGTGTGGCTTTTGCTACCAAATAAACCTGTTGGACTTTAACCTGGTGTTGTTAAACTTCTAACTGTGTTTACCCCAGTCCAACGCCGGCGTCTCCACATCATGTCTACCTCCGTTCTCAGCGCATTCCTCATCTCAGTGAGAACCGAGGTATCAGCTGTGTCTCCGTGCGTATCACTAGTCCCTCCCGAGTCTGGGTGCTGTGGGTTTGACCCGTCCCAGAAACTTGTGGCAGAATTTTATGGAACAATAGATCCTGCGGGTGGGAAGGGCTTTAAAATTCCACTCTTGAGCCCAAAATACAGTCCCAGTGCTGTATTGAGGGGGTGCTGCATTGTCAGGGGTGCCATTTCCGCTGAGGCCTTAAACCCAATCTGCCCTCGCAGGTGGACATAAAAGATTATCTGAAGGAGAGGGAGAATTCGCCCTCAGGCCCTAACGTATCAATCAACACCGAACAAATCCTGTAATTGGCCATTTATTTAATTGATTTTCACGGGAACTTTTTATACACAACTTGGTTGCCATGTTTCTTTAACAACGTCAGTATCGTATTAGCAATAGTGACAATTTGTATTTACATAACACCCTGAATGAACAAAGACATTCCATACTGCTTTGTAGGGGTGTGAGGAAAGAAAATTTCACATGAGCCACATGAGGTGAAGAAAGAAGACAGAACAGTACAGCACAGGACCAGGCCCTTCAGCCCTCCAAGCCCGTGCCGATCATGTTGTCCTATCTAGACCAACCGCCTCTATCCCTCTATTCCCTGTTTGTTCATGTGTCTGTTCAAATAAGTCTTAAATGTCGTTAATGTATCTGCCTCAACCACCTCACTTGGCAGTGAATCCCAAGCCCCCACCACCCTCTGTGTAAAAAACTTCCCCCGCACATCTCGAGTGAATCTTTTCCCACTAACCTTGAACTTGTGCCCCCCTTGTAATTGTCATTTCTGCCCTGGGAAAAAGCTTCCAACTGTTCACCCCATCTGTACCTCTCATAATTTTATAAACTTCTATCACGTCGCCCCTCAGTCTTTCCAGGGAGAACAATCCCAGTTTATTCAATCTCGTCTCATAGCTAATACCCTCCATACCAGGCAGCATCCTGGTAAACCTTTTTGTACTCGCTTCAAAGCCTCCACATCCTTCTGGTAGTGTGATATTAGGTCAGGTGACCACAAGTTTGGACAAGGAGATGGGTTTTAAGGAGAGTCTTAAAGGAGGATAAGGAGGTGGAAATATTTTGAGGGGGGTGTGGCAGGGGGGGAAGTTCCAGAGCTTAGGAGTCAGGCAGCTACGGCACAGTGACCAGTGGTGGAGTGATTAGAATCAGCAGCGTGCAAAAGGTCAGAATACTGAAGAGTGCAGAGATCCCGGAGGAGATTACAGAGATAGAGAAGGAAGGCACCAGGGAGAAATAGGAAAGCAAGGATTAGAATGGCAAAATCAAGGTGTTATTGAACCGGAACCCGGTGCAGATCAGCGAGCACGGGGGGAGTGATAAGTGAACGGAACTTGGTGCAAGTTATGGTCTAGGCCACAAAGTTTTATCATAGAATCACTGCGGTGACTTTCTCAGAAGACTAAGGAAATTTGGCATGTCCACTATGACTCTCACCAACTTTTACAGATGCACCATAGAAAGCATTCTTTCTGGTTGTATCACAGCTTGGTATGGCTCCTGCTCTGCCCAAGACCGCAAGAAACTACAAAGTGTCGTGAATGTAGCCCAATCCATCACGCAAACCAGCCTCCCATCCATTGACTCTGTCTACACTTCCCGCTGCCTCGGCAAAGCAGCCAGCATAATTAAGGACCCCACGCACCCTGGACATTCTCTCTTCCACCTTCTTCCATCAGGAAAAAGATACAAAAGTCTGAGGTCACGTAGCAACCGACTCAAGAACAGCTTCTTCCCTGCTGCTGTCAGACTTTTGAATAGACTTACCTCACATTAAATTGATTTTTCTCTACACCCTAGCTATGACTGTAACACTACATTCGGCACTCTCTCCTTTCCTTCTCTATGAATGGTATGCTTGTCTGTATAGCGCGGAAGAAACAATACTTTTCACTGTATACTAATACATGTGACAATAATAAAACAAAATCAGAAGGCCATTCAGCCCATTGAGACTGCACCGATTCCATCAGAGCACCTTACCCAGGCCAACCCGCCTCCAACCTCCTCCCTCCAGCCTTATCCCTGTAATCCCACTAAACTACACATCTTTGGACACAATGGGCAATTTAGCATGGCCAATCCACCTAACCCGCACATTTTCAGACTGTAGGAGGAAACCGGAGCACCCGGAGGAAACCCACGCAGACACGGGGAGAACGTACAAACTCCACACAGTCACCCAAGCCGGGAATTGAACCCGGGTCCCTGAGGCTGTGAGACAGCAGTGCTAACCACTGTGCCGTGTGCAAGATTATGAAGGACAGAATATGGGAAGCCAGCCAAGAGAGCAGTGGAATAATTGAATCTCGAGGTGACAAAGGCTGGGATGAGACTGTCAGCAGCAGATGGGCCAATATGGCAAGGCTGAGTCAGGCAATGCTATGGAGGAGAGAGTAGGCGGCCTTGGAGACAGAGTGGATTCGTGTTTGTAAACTCATCTCAGGGCTAAACAGGGTGCGAGCAGTCTGTTAGAGCCTCAGGTAGTGAGCGGACAGAGGAATGGATGGCGGAATTCTACTGCCCCATACAGAATCGGAGTGGGCGAGGGGTGGACAGTGGAAATATCCGTTGACCTTGGGTGGGTTTTCTGGTCTCGTTCGAGCGAGGCTGCAAAATCCCACCCACAGTGAGAGAACGGAATTTGTAGTGAGGATCATTCAATTTTCCCAATATTTTACAGAAGGACATTCCTATTCATCCAGCACTGGATGTTGAAGAAGAGGGAACAATCCAGAGGTAGAGGAGAGGTTGAGAGAGGCAGTGACCTGGAGTTGAGTGTCTGCAAGACAAGAGCAAGTGACCGGAATTCTCCCACCTTGCTCCACCCGCCACTGCTGCTGGATCTCCATTCACTGCAGCGGGGCTGGAAAATCCCAGCCGTGGGCAAGGTCGGAAAATCCCAGCCAGTGTGTTTTCAGAGGATATGACTGCGGGTCAGCAGGTAGATGATAATTGGGAAGGATATATCCTTGGGGACTCCAAGGAATGTCTGGAATGGGAAGTGAAGCCATTGCAAGTGATTCTCTGTCTAGGTGGATCGGAATTCCTCCATAATGTGCTCCAGCTGCAAGGCTTCAGCAGACTCATGGAGCTTTTATTAAAGCTGGTGAAGATTCCAGATCCATACAAGCCAACAGGACGATACAGGTTAGATGCAGGGAGGATGTTCCGTTGTTGGGGGTGTCCAGAACCAGGGGCCACAGTCTGACAATACAGGATGGACCATTTAGGACGGAGGTGAGGAGACATTTCTTCACTCAGTGAGTGGTGAGCCTGTGGAATTCATTACCACAGGGAGTAGTTGATGCCAAAACATTGAATGTATTCAAGAGGCGGCTGGATATAGCACTTGGGGCGAATGGGATCAAAGGTTATGGGGAGAAAGCAGGATTAGGCTATTGAGTTGGGCGATCAGCTATGATTGTGATGGATGGTGGAGCAGGCTCGAAGGGCCGAATGGCCTCCTCCTGCTCCTATCTTCTATGTTTCTATGGCGAAGCCCACCCACCTAGGAATGGCTATCAAAAACAGATAATGCTGGAAAATCTCAGCAGATCTTACAGCATCTGCGGAGAGAGAACAGAGCCAACGTTTCGAGTCTGGATAACCCTTCTCTTTTATCGAAGTGGTTCACTGCCATTTACCAAGGCACCATGTGGCACGGTGGCACAGTGGGTTAGCACTGCTGCCTCACAGCACCAGGGACCCGGGGCGGCACGGTGGCACAGTGGGTTAGCACTGCTGTCTCACAGCACCAGGGACCCGGGGCGGCACGGTGGCACAGTGGTTAGCACCGCTGCCTCACAGCACCAGGGACCCGGGGCGGCATGGTGGCACAGTGGGTTAGCACTGCTGTCTCACAGTGCCAGGGACCCGGGGCGGCACGGTGGCGCAGTGGTTAGCACTGCTGCCTCACAGTGCCAGGGACCCCGGGTTCGATTCCCGGCTCGGGTCACTGTCTGTGTGGAGTCTGCACGTTCTCCCTGTGTCTGCGTGGGTTTCCTCCGGGTGCTCCGGTTTCCCCCCACAGTCCGAAAGACGTGCTGGTTAGGTGCATTGGCCATGCTAAATTCTCCCTCAGTGTACCCAAACAGGCGTTGGAGTGTGGCAACTAGGGGATTTTCACAGTAACTTCATTGCAGTGTTAATGTAAGCCTGCTTGTGACTATAATAATAACAAATAAACTTCGAATGGAAGCCAGAGAAAGCAGTGCCAATCCATCGGATGTTTTAGTGACCAGATGGATTCTTTTACAACAATCTAACAACTTCAGAATCACTTTTACTGACACCAGCTTTTGAATGTCAGAAATTCTTTATAAAAAGAACACATTGTCAAACTGCCACAGAGAGGAACATATCCGGTAACATCACTACTCTCCAGCATTGCCATCAATTTGATTTGATTTATTATTATCACATGTATTAATATATAGTGAAAAGTATTGTTTCTTGTGCGCTATACAAAGCATACCGTTCACAGAGAAGGAAAGTTTATTTGTTTATTAGTCACAAGTAGGCTTACATTAACACTGCAATGAAGTTACTGTGAAAATCCCCTAGTCGCCACACTCCGGTGCCAGTTTGGGTACACTGAGGGAGAATTTAGCATGGCCAATTTACCTAATCTGCACATTTTTGGACTGTGGGAGGAAACTGGAGCGCCCGGAGGAAACCCACGCAGACACGGGGAGAATGTGCAAACTCCACACAGACAGTGACCTGAGCCGGGAATCGAACCCCGGTCCCTGGCGCTGTGAGGCAGCAGCGCTAACCACGGTGCCACCATGCCGCCCCGTGCCAAAAGGAGAGAGTGCAGAATGTAGTGTGACATTCATAGCTAGGGTGTAGAGAAAGATCAACTTAATGCAAGATAGGTCCATTCAAAAGTCTGACGGCAGCAGGGAAGGAACTGTTCTTGAGCCGGTTGGGATGTGACCTCAGACTTTTGTATCCTTTTCCTGACGGAAGAAGGTGGAAGAGAGTCATAGAAGGAGAGTAAAAGATAGAATTAGAAGGTGTGCTGGGCACAGCTTGCAAGAAGTTGCCAGACTCCGACAGGAGCAAATTAAACATAAAATCAGCAAGAGCGATGTTACTGGAGATTTTTCACACCTCAGGCAGATACAGAAGGAACATTTCACAAGCCCAGTATTACACTTCGCAATGACAACAGTGTAAAGCTGACTGTTAGTTTACTGAATATATTATACTGAATATATAGACACAGAAACAGGCCATTCAGCACACAGCTCCCTACTGGCCCTTATGTCCCGTGTGAGCTTTTCCACCCCCCCCCCCCTTATCGCATCCCACCCCAGCTGCATGTTAAACAGAAAGGTAACCCTTACCTTAAACCGCACTCTCTTTATCACCTTCTTGTTGTCCAAGTCCAGCACTGCTGGGAGTTGCTCTACAGGACTGCTCGAAACCAGTGTTCGGCAAAGCTGAGGACCGGAGTCCTCCAGGTACCCCTGGCTTTGTTGCTTCTTCTCCTTCATACTTTATCCGGCCCTCAGCTCCCGGAACGAGTCAGGAAAACTCCCTGCGCTGCGATAAGCATATTGATTGCCTCAGGAAGATGACCCTGGAGTCAAAGATAAATCTGTCCTCGGGAGCCGGAACGTTCACCGCCTCCTGATTTCCTTCTTTCTCTCCCGGCAAGGTGAATGGGTTTTAGCAGCACCAATCAGCGCAGCGTGGGCAGGACAAAGCATTCCAAACACTCTCCATGTACAGACAAGAAGTGTGGTCCTTTTCCCCCCCCCCACCCCCCCTGCCCCAAACAGCCCAAGGCTCTCTGCTCAAGTCGAGAGCGTCATTCAAAAGGAAATCTTCCTCTGCCTTTATACAGTGATGAAGCAGGAACTAACACGCGGAGACTCAGAGTTGCCACCCACACACCCCCGAAAACTAAACACACAGCTTCCAAACAGAAACTAGGACGACAAAGAATCAAATGTTCATTGCCCTCAAAGGCAGTGCTGCTCAGGAATGCAGGCTAACTGGAATAGATTCACATTATTTTTCACCTTTCGATATTTTCTCGGTTCCGCTCCAGCCCCTATACTCGCTGAGGCACATTTTGTCAGATCGTTAAGAGCCCACCTGTATCACGTCCAAGCGACCAGCGCTTTATGTGTGGATCAATATACCCACACAGCAACCCCCACCTAGAACGATACAATGATGACCAAATTATCCGCTTTTAATGATGATTGTTGAAAGGTTTGTAGCGAATCATAGAATCCCCACAGTGAAGAGGCCATTCAGCCCATCAGCTCTGCACAGACTCTCTGACAGAATATCTTGCCCAGGCTCTATCCCCGTTTCTATTCACACAGAGGGTGGTGGGCGAGTGGAATCGGCTGCCGTCAGTGCTGGTGGAGGCGAACTCAATAGGGACTTTTAAGAGACTCCTGGATGAGTACATGGGACTTAATAGGATGGAGGGTAATAGGTAGGCCTAGAAGGTAGGGATATGTTCGGCACAACTTGTGGGGCCGAAGGGCCTGTTTTGTGCTGTAGTTTTTCTATGTTTCTATGTAACTTTTACCATGGCTAATCCCTCTAACCTACACATATTGGGACACTAAGGAGCAATTTAGCATGGCCAATCCACCTAGCCCGTACATCTTTGGACTGTGGGAGGAAACCGGACCACCCGGAGGAAACCCACGCAGACACAGGGAGAACGTGCAAACTCCACACAGACAGTCACACAAGGCTGGAATTGAACCCGGGTCCCTGGCGCTGTGGGGCAGCAATGATAATCACTGTGCCACCGTGCCGCCACATAAGTGGCAAGGACACCAGGGGGAACTCCCCTACTCTATTCCCTATATTTCTGACGGAGTGCTGTATTAGAATCTCTCTGTCTGTGTAAATGCATTACTGATGTCTTTGAGTGGGTTTGTGCATTTGCGTGACGTCATTGGCAGTTCGGGTTTTGGCGGGTTCGGGAGTCTGCAGGAGAGCGTCTGTCAGCAAGATCTGGGTACTGGTCCCTCCTGTTTTTTGTCATTGTCACTGTTAGTTATTGCCATTTGTAAACCTTGGTTATTTTATTATATAAAGAAGATTGTTTCTTTGACAACATGTTTGGCCACCTTTATTGTGGATTCACGTTACCACATCTATTGGCGACGAGGAAGAAACTTCCATTGGTGACGAGGAAGAAACTTCCATTGGTGACGAGGAAGAGACAATAAACAAAGTTATTCAATGTCACAGCACGAGGCGGTGCACAGTGAACGGCTCGTTTGCATCGTGAGTTTTGTTCGATGGAGCATCAAGTTAGCAGCACCATGGCAATGTTCGGGCGGTCGATGAGTTTGATAAGAGAAGCGAGGACTGGGCTGAACACGTAGAGAGGTTGCAGCAATTCCTTTGAGCAAATGGAACAGCGGATGAGTCGAAGCAGTGCTTGATTCTCCTGAGTGTGTGGGGGCAAAGACCTACGAGCTGACGAGGAGTTTGACCACACCTCGGAAACATTCCGTTTGCAGATTTAGTTGCACTTGTGGTTAGCACTGCTGCTTCACAGCTCCAGGGTCCTGGGTTCGATTCCCGGCTCGGGTCACTGTCTGTGTGGAGTTTGCACATTCTCCTCGTGTCTGCGTGTGTTTCCTCCGGGTGCTCCGGTTTCCTCCCACGGTCCAAAGATGTGCGGGTTAGGTTGATTGGCCATGCTAAAATTGCCCCTTAGTGCCCTGAGATGCGTAGATTAAAGGGATTAGTGGGTAAAATATGTAGGGATATGGGGGTAGGGCCTGGGTGGGATTGTGGTCGGTGCAGACTCGATGGGCCGAATGGCCTCTTTCTGCACTGTAGGGTTTCTATGATTCTATGAAACCACAGTCCGAAGCCTTCAGTGATTGTCCAAAGATTCAAAATTCATTGTCAATTCCCAAGGGCAGGTCCACTGGGAGCTAATTTTGTGGCAGGATTACGTCAGCTCTCAAAATATTGTGAATTTGGAGGAGTATTGGAAGATGCGCTCAGAGATAGGTTCGTCTGCTGCATTAATGAAGACAGCATTCAGTATTGCTTGTTGGGTGAAGCCACACTGACTTTCGAGAATGCTCTGGAGATTTTGCAGGGCATGGAAATGGCTGCCAGTAATGCCAAAGATATTCAGAAGGTTAATGTTGGTGCCCAGGCAGGGGTGCTGCATCAAGAGAAGTAAGAGGTTGTGAGTGAAAAGGTGAGGGTGTGGTGGGCCTCACTGTGTGAATCTTTGCAAATTTATGGATGTGGTTTGTCATTGGTGCAGCAAGAAGGAACATTAAGTGAAGAAATGCAGGGAAGGGAAAGGTAAGATAAAGGCTGAGCAAGAAAATTTGAAATTCAAAGAAGCCTGAATCAGCTACGCATCACCCAGACATCAGAGCAGGCAGAGGGACAAGCCTACAGCAGGTTTAGAGTGAAGAGACACACGGAGAGCCTATTTTTACTCCAGCGGTGGCCAATGGTGAGCAAATCAAGATGGAAGTTGTGGGAAGATACTGAATCTACCGAGTGACACATCGACTTTTAAAACCAAGCTACGAATGTGCAGGAGGCACCGACTGCAGACACAAGCCGCAGACACAAGCCGCAGACACAAGCCGCAGACACAAGCCGCAGACACAAGCCGCCGACACAAACTGCTGACGGAAATTGCAGAGATGGTTATGGCTAATCAGAAGGTTACAATTCAGTGTTACTGAGCCAATGGGGGACAAAGAAGGAGTGTTACCAAAAAGTATAAGGTTAGGTTGATTGGCCATGCTAAAATTGCCTCTTAGTGTCATGAGATGCGTAGGTTAGAGGGGTTAGTGGGTAAATATGTAGGGATATGGGAGTGGGGCCTGGGTGGGATTGTGGTCAGTGCACACTCGAAGGGCCAAATGGCCTCTTTCTGCACTGTAGGGTGAAGCGCTATCAATTAGGCAAAAGACTACTTGGGTGCCAATACAACTGTAGGCTTTTATTCATTACAGAACTAGGAGCATATGCTAACAGATAACGGACCCGAACTGAACAAGGGGGAGGAGACAGCCACCTTTATACTAGGTGACAAGGGGAGGAGCCGGCAGGGGATGTGTCCAGGCACGACAAACACAACAACGGTGGTCCAGACAAGACAAAGGCGCAACTGTAGTCCACCACATAGGGTTTCTATGATTCTGTGATTCTATATGTATATAAGGTTTGACCTTTTAGAGCCCTCTCTCTCCCCCCTCTCCCTCACCTTTTGGAATGTAGCCATCCTGTGTGAAGCAATAAAACTCAATCCCAACTTACTATCGGACTTTGTCACTTATTGGAAATGTGAGATCCAACAGAAGTGGACACAGGAGCCTCCGCATCCATAATTAGCGACGATACCAAAAAGTCAACATGGGACTCTAACCAAGCACCAGCCCATACCCTGACAGAGATCAATCTTCGGACGTCCGCCGGAGAGTCCATACCATTACTCAGGGCGTTGGAAGTTCACGTTGAGTAGAACAGACAAGAAGCAAGGGCACGCCTCCTTGTGCTAAAGGGGAAGGGGCCTAGTTTGCTCTGGCGTAACTGGCTCAGCAAAATTCCACTGGAGTGATAGGTTGAGTCTGAAGACCAAGCACACGAGGGTGACCGAGAATGTTGTTAAGAAGTTGTTAAAAAAGGAGGTAGACAAAAGGCAGGTAACTATAGGCCGGTTAGCTTAACTTCTGTAGTAGGGAAAATGCTTGAATCTATCATCAAGGAAGAAATAGCGAGACATCTGGATATAAATTGTCCCATTGGTTAGACGCAGCATGGGGTTCATGAAGGGAAGGTCATGTTTTGACTAATTTGGTGGAATTCTTTGAGAACATTACATGTCTAGTTGGGGCCAGGGAGCGGCGTGGGCTTGGAGGGCCGAAGGGCCTGTTCCTGTGCTGTATTGTTCTTTGTTCTTTATGTGTAGTGGACAATGGGGAACCTGTGGATGGTTGCATATGTGCGGCACGGTGGCACAGTGGTTAGCACTGCTTCCTCACAGTGCCAGGGACCCGGGTTCTATTCCAGGCTCGGGTCACTATCTGTGTGGAGTTTGCACATTCCCCCCATGTCTGCGTGGGTTTCCTCCGGGTGCTCCGGTTTCCGACAGTGACCCAAGCCGGGAATCGATCCCCGGGTCCCTGGTGCTGTGAGGCAGCAGTGCTAAGCACTGTGCTACCATAATGACATTACGCCTCTGAGTCAGCAATCGGTAACGCGGCAGAAGGTGATGATATTGTGGCCCTTCGCCAGGAAGTGGTTCCTGATGCACAAAACCCCACTGTGGGAATGGGGGAGGAAAGTTCAGGCAAAGATTCTCGGCCTTCTTCTCCGCCCACAGATCCAGTCCAGCCGAGGAAAGATTCACCAGTTGTTGATCAGTCACCAGAGGTTTTGTGTGGATGATGCAACTGAGACGTTCCTGAAAGACTGGCGTGTCAATGATACTTTGGGCAGGATCTTCCGGCCACGCTTGCCCCAAAACCGGAAAATCCCGCCCTTTCCATGGCCCGCCCCCTTGCCTGATTCCCACGAAAAATGGGAATATTCACCCCATTAATTTTATTTCTGTCCTGATGATAGGCTGAGTCTGAAGGCGGGGAGAGGTGTTGCAGAGTGCTGTATTAGAATCGCTCGGCCTGTGTAAGTGCATTACTGATGTCTTTTAGTGGGTTTGCACATTCACATTCACATCGGCAGTGCAGGTATTGGTGGGCTCGGGAGTTTGCAGGACAGTGTTCTCTCACCAAGATCTGTCTACCACTTCCTCCTGTTTCTATCGTTCTCACTGTTGCTTCGCTATTGCCGTCTGTAAACGTTGTTATTTTATTATATAAAGAGAATTGTTCCTTCGAAAATGCGGTTGACCATTTTTATTGGGCGGCACGGTAGCACAGTGGTTAGGGCACTGCTGCCTCACAGCACCAGGGACCCGGGTTCGATTCCCGGCTTGGGTCACTGTCTGTGTGGAGTTTGCACGTTCTCCCCGTGTCTGCGTGGGTTTCCTCCGGGTGCTCCGGTTTCCTCCCACAGTCCGAAAGATGTGTGGATTAGGTGGATTGTCAATGTTATTTGCCTCTTAGTGTCAGGGGGACTAGCTAGGATAAATGCATGGGGATGTGGGGATAGGGCCTGTGTGGGATTGTGGTCGGTGCAGACTCGATGGGCCAAATGGCCTCCTTTGCACTGTAGGATTCTATGATTCTATTGTGGGTTCAAGTTTCCACAATAACACTGGATCTTTTATGTTCACCTTACTGGGCTGTTGAGGTCTTGATTTAAACATCTCATCCAAAATCATCCCCTCCAACAGTGCAGCACTCCCTCAGTAGGACTTGAACCCATAACCTACTAGAGATAAGATTGCTATGCACTGAGTCCTGGCTTGTTGTAGAGAGTGAACATCAAGGGCCTCTACTGCTTAAGATCACTGGACTCAACCAATGGACGAGGAGAGATTGAAGTGTCGTCACTGTTGTAATGGAGGAAAGGTGGCAGCCATTTTGTGCAGAGCAAGCTCCCACAAACAGCAATGTGACGATGACCAGATAATCTATTTTGTGACTCCAATTGAGACTAACTGACTTTGAGACCCTCATCCTGGATTGCTATCCAGCTTTTAAACATACATATTTCTCCATGTCTCCAGTACTGAGTTACTGAGGAGCTGTGAGGACCATGTTTCCTGGAAGTCCAGAGAAACATATCCGCCCGTTCCAGTTCTACAGGAATGAGGCATTCTCACTGCTGATGTCCTTGGGGATTATCTCGCTATTGTTTGTTGTGTCTGGTACATTGGATGCCTCTCTCTCTGTTGACGCCTCTCAGGGTCAGTTTTATTAAAGCAAATGCAGGAAAATAAAACAAAAGTGGAAGGCATCCGTGATTCCTCAACACATTGTTCCTCTCCCACCCGGAGCAGCTGGATGGAATGTCGGCACCAAGCAATGGCTGACACTTTGACCAGAAAACTGGAGACTGAACGGAAGATTGCAGAGCAGAGCCTAACCCAACCCCTGTCCCCACCCACTCCTGCCCTCACCCCCCTGCCCCCATTCCCCCTGCCCTCATTCCTCCTGCCCTCACTCCCCCTGCCCCCACTCCCCCTGCCCTCACTCCCCCTGCCCTCACTCCCCCTTCCCTCACTCCCCCTGCCCTCACTCCCACTGCCCTCACTCCCTCTGCCCTCACTCCCCCTTCCCTCACTCCCTCTGCCCTCACTCCCCCTGCCCTCACTCCCCCTGCCCTCACTCCCTCTGCCCTCACTCCCTCTGCCCTCACTCCCCCTGCCCTCACTCCCTCTGCCCTCACTCCCCTGCCCTCACTCCCCCTGCCCTCACTCCCCTGCTCTCACCCATCTCTTCCCCCCCACCTGCCTTCACCCCTCTGCCCTCACCCCCCTGCTCTCACCCCCCCCCCGCCCTCACCCCCCTGCTCTCACCCCCCCCCCCACCCCGCTCTCACCCCCCCCGCCCTCACCCCCCACCTGTGTCCCCACCTCTTCACCCTTCAATAATGGAATAAAGGCTCCAGCCTCTCACAGTCTATGTACACACAAAACATGGCTTTGGACACGTGACAGATGTCACACATGACAGATGCCACATGTAGTCTGGGCATCCATGAAGTGGCTCAGAAACAATTGAGCGCCATTGCCCCTGACCTTTAGGCCCAGTCAAGCATTGAGCAGTAATGCTATCCACTAATAGGAGGAGTCCATTCAGCCCCTCAGGCCTGCTACACCATTCAACTGGATCACGGCTGATTGGCATTTGGAGTTAATTTTCATGTCTTTGTGCTTCGTATCCCTGACCTAATAAACAAAACAGTCTTGAAAAGTGCAAATTGATTCCCCCGGATGCACAGGCTTGGACAGAGAGCTCCAGATTTCTCTGAGACCTTGTGTAAAGAAGTCATTGAGAAGAGAGGACAGGTGAGAGCTAGGATCCTACTATCAATCCTTGTATCGCTGATATAGAGTGAATCACCTTCCTGTAAACGGCCAGTGCCTTCACTCTCCATGTGTTTCCATCAGTTGATATACAACACGGAGAGAGTGTACGTTTCCAGGAGCTGCACAGACAGTGGAGTTTGGCTGATTGATATTTTGCTTCCGATATTTAATAGCAGCTCAGTCCATTCACACGGCTAGGTTACAAGCACAGCTGTTCACACTGTGCACAGGACAGGATGAAGTACCAGCAACCCAATCACTGTGACTGCCGCACTCTGCCAAGGCCACCAGTGACAGCCACTGAAATCCAGAACCTGCTCCACTTCCCAACTCAAGAGGCTGCTCGCTGCTTACGGGCGGCGCTAACAGCTCAAAACGTTGCCCAGATTTTGAAGGAGGGGAGAGTTTGGAGAGGATCTGGAGACACAAAGAAAATTCCAGTGTTTTCTCCCGCAGTGCCCTCCTCCCCTGCAAAGCTTCAGATCTTTTTATTTATTTATATCCAACCAAAAATCAAATTGGTCCAACCAAAGTCCCTACAAGAGAGACACTACAGATCCAAGCTAAGACAGGCCCCACTTTTCCTGTCTTGGGCTCAATCAACAAGATCCAAGCTGCTAGGAGCAGGCATTGCACCCTCTCCAGTGCTTGATCTGAGCTTCATCTTAGCTAAAAGGCTGAGATGGTGTTTTTTAAAAATTGCTTCAGATGAAGCCTCAGTGTAACCTCATTGACTTCTATCAAGTGTGGGACCAGATACTACACTTGATTTTATCCAAAAGCTACAGGAAAGCTAAAGGAAATTCAGCATGCCAGCTACGACTCTCACCAACCTTTACAGATGCACCATAGAAAGCATTCTTTCTGGTTGTATCACAGCTTGGTCTGGCTCCTGCTCTGCCCAAGATCGCAAGGAACTACAAAAGGTCGTCAATGTAGCCCAATCCATCACGCAAATCAGCCTCCCATCCTTTGACTCTGTTTACACTTCCCGCTGCCTCGGCAAAGCAGCCAGCATAATTAAGGCCCCTATGTACCCCAGACATTCTCTCTTCCGCCTTCTTCCATCAGGAAAAAGATACAAAAGTCTGAGGTCATGTCATGTACTCAAGAACAGCTTCTTCCCTGCTGCCATCAGACTTTTGAATGGACTGACCTTGCATTAAGTTGATCTTTCTCTACACCCTAGCTATGACTGTAACACTACATTCTGCACCCTCTCGTTTCCTTCTCTATGTGCTGGATGCTTTGTCTCTATATGGTGCAAGAAACATTACTTGTCATTGACTGCTAATGCTAAGGCTAATGAAGGATGTGGAAGCCATAGAAAGGGTGCAGAGGAGATTTACAAGGATGTTGCCTGGGTTGAGGAGCATGCCTTATGAGGCTAGGTTGAGTGAGCTCGGCCTTTTCTCCTTGGAGAGACGAAGGATGAGGGGTGACCTGATAGAGGTGTATAAGATGTTGAGAGGTATTGATTGAGTGGACAGTCAGAGGCTTTTTCCTAGGGCTGAAATGGTTGCCACAAGAGGACACAGGTTTAAGGTGCTGGGGAGTAGGTACAGAGGAGATGTCAGGGGTAAGTTTTTCACTCAGAGGGTGGTGGGCGCGTGGAATGGGCTGCCAGCAACGGTGGTGGAGGCGAATTCGATAGGGTCTTTTAAGAGACTTTTAGATAAGTACATGGAACTTAGTAAAATAGAGGGTTATAGGTAAGCCTAGTAATCGCTAAGGTCGGGACATGTTCGGCACAACTTTGTGGGCTGAAGGGCCTGTATTGTGCTGTAGTTTTTCTATGTTTCTATGTGACAATAATAAATCAAATTGGAGTTACAGGAGTATTTCCTTCCAATAACTCACTCAAACAGCTGTTCGTCATGTGATACTACAATCAGTAAAACCTTGAGTTCATTGGTTTGTAACTTCCAGGTGTCCTGGGGGGGGCGGGGGGGGGGGGGGTCGCAAAAAGGTGTTGGGGGACCCCCACCCCCAACCCCATCGGAGATCCCCAGATAAGGACTGCCCAATGCCCGGGAAGTTCAAACTTCTGTTCAGCAATTGACCTGCAATGGGAAACATCTGAAAATACAACTTAAATCGCAAACAATTGAAACAATGGCAAAGGGCCGGACGCAGAGACTGTGGAGGACATCATACAAAAGAGAAGGATTGCCCAGCATCCAATTTTCCTTTGAATGTGAGAACTGAATCTGCCTCCACCACACTCCCAGGCGCTTCACTGTGTCAATGAATGGTGAATGCACACATTTTCACAAAGATTACACAGAGTACAACTCCCTCTACTCTCCAACGATACTCTGAGACCACAGCCTCAAAATAGAGCCCCTCCCCCCCCCCATAGCGCTCCCTCATGGAGCCTGCTGTTGCAAAGTTACAGTACTCTTTCCTCCCTCTTTCCTCTAAAGGTTATGAGTTCAAGTCCCACTATAGCACGGTGGCACAGTGGTTAGCACTGCTGCCTCACAGGGCCAGAGACCCCGGGTTCCATTCCTGGCTTGGGTCACTAGTCTGTGTGGAGTTTGCACATTCTCCCTGTGTCTGCGTGGGTTTCCTCCGGGTGCTCCGGTTTCCTCCCACAGTCCGAAAGATGTGCATTGGCCATGCTAAATTCTCCCTCAGTGTACCCAAACAGGCGCCGGAGGGGATTTTCACAGCAACTTCATTGCACTGTTAATGTAAGCCTACGTGTGACACTAATAAATAAACTGATCTAGACTGCCACTTCCAGTGTAGAACGGAGGGAGTGCTGCCCTGTCAGATGAAATGAAGAAGAGAAAGGGGATTCTTCCAGTACATAACATGTACACATTCCGCCATGCTGGAGACTTTGGTGGCCAATCAGCACCCAAATAATGGTCACATGTTCTGGCCAGCAAGTGTCCGTGACAGCCAGCCTGATTCAGTCCATTCATTTGTGGGACATGGGCGTCGCTGGCTGACCGGCATTTATTGCCCATCCCTTCAGAGGGCAGTTGAGAGTCAACCACATTGCTGTGGCTCTGGACTCACATGTAGGCCAGACCGGGTAAGGATGGCAGATTTCCTTCCCTAAAGGACATTAGTGAACCAGATGGGTTTCTCCAACATTTGACAATGGTTTCATGGTCATCAGTAGATTCTTAATTCCAGATATTTTGAATTGAATTCAAATTCCACCATCTGCCGTGGCGGGATTTGAACCCGGGTCCCCAGAACATTAGCTGAGTTTCTGGATTAATAGTCTAGCGATAATACCACTAGGCCATCGCCTCCCCTCACACCAGAAACCCCTGAAAATAAATCAGGAGGTCAAATGTTCCCCACTCCCTCGCTCCCACGCTGGGCTATCTGTGTTTTGTTCTGAATGTCGCTACATCTTTTTGCAATCTCTCACGGTTTAATATCTGACACATTCTCCCACTCTTCAGTTCTGATGAAGAGCCGGACTCAAAACGTTAACTCTGCTTCTCCCTCCTCACAGATACTGCCAGTCCTGCTGAGTTTTCCCAGCATCCTCTGTCCTTGGGTCAAATGCTCAGCCGAACATTAACAAAGCAGAATAAATTCACAGATAAACCTCAACCCTGAAAAAACACAGTAAGAAGCCTGACAACACCAGGTTAAAGTCCAACAGGTTTATTTGGAATCACGAGCGCTGCTCCTTCATCAGGCGAGTGGAGAGGTAGGTTCACAAACACGGCACATATAGACAAAGACACAATTGCAAGAATGGAATGCGAGTCTTTACAGATAATCAAGTCTTTACAGGTACAGACAGTGCGAGTGGAGAGAGGGATAATCACAGGTTAAAGAGGTGTGAATTATCTCAAGCCAGGACAGTTAGTAGGATTTTGCAAGTCCAGGTGGGGGTTACAGATAGTGTGACATGAACCCAAGATCCCGGTTGAGGTGTGTGAAACTTAGCTATCAGTTTCTGCTCGGTGATTTTGCATTGTCATGTGTCTTGAAGGCTGCCTTGGAGAACGCTTAACCTAAGATCGGAGGCTGAATGCCCTTGACTGCTGAAGTGTTCCCCGACAGAAAGAGAACATTCCTGCCTGGCGATTGTTGGACTGTATCTGTTCATTCGTTGTAGCGTCTGCATGGTCTTGCCGACGTAACACGCCTCGGGACATCCTTTCCTTCAGCACAACACACACGGCAGCGAGTAAAAATAGACTCGCCACGCACAGTCAAAGGAAATGACTGTGAAACCCTTTTTCGAAAAAGCTCCCGAGTAACAGGATGGGGGCAGATGGGGCTTCTTTGCATGAGGGCAGTGAGATGGGATTGGGGGTTAGAACAGCAGCTGTTTTGCCTATTTTCAGATTCCTCCCACCATCACCAGCAGCAGATCAACCAGAAGGTCGGTTCCAAACTAAATCACACATTTCATCCACCTCGAGGCCACGTGTCTCCCCTGTGGAGATGATGGGCAGGGATGGAGCTGTCGTTTTGTGAATTTCAAACTCCCCCCCCCCCCCCCCCCGCCCCCCTCTTGGTGAGAGCTGTGAAATGGTGAAGTCTCTGTGAGTTGATTAAGGGTCTGACATGAACATTACTGTACCAATCAATAGCAGAGTTAATCCTACACAGTGGTGTGTGGTGGTGCTGGGGCCAGGGGTGGGCCGGAGGCGGGGGCGGGGGTGGGGGGGGGGGGGGGGGGTGGAATAGCGGGATGGATTATGGGTGGCATGGTGGCACAGTGGTTAGCACTGCTGCCTCACAGCACCAGGAACCCCAGGTTCGATTCCCGGCTTGGGTCACTGTCTGTGCGGAGTCTGCATGTTCTCTCCGTGTCTGCGTGGGTTTCCTCCGGGGGCTCCGGTTTCCTCCCACAGTCTGAAAGACGTGCTGGTTAGGTGCATTGGCCGTGCTAAATTCTCCCTCAGTGTACCCGAACAGGCACCGGAGTGTGGCGACTAGGGGATTTTCACAGTAACTTCATTGCAGTGTCAATGTAAGCCTACTAATGACACTAATAAATAATAAATAAATAATAATAAATAAAATTTATTGACTGCTGGAGCCCACATAATGAAGTGAGTGCCCAATGTACACATGGAATCTGCAGGATATCACCAGAAGACTCAGAGCCCGAGTGGGGTTTGAACCCTACACCTTCATCACTCAGAGAATGCTGCAGCTTGCTGACATTGTGGAACCCAGTCGTGGATTAGACAGGTGAATCATACCTGGGACCCCTTAAAATCCTCTGTTTCATACAACATCATTTTAACATCATTTCCTTATTTTGGTACACTAGGCTCCTATTGATAAAGCCCAGGAGGACATAAACTTGATTAATAGGAGCACAGTGTACCCAAACAAGTGATTTCTGTACATATTTACCCAGCTCTCTTTGTCCCTTTATTTTATATTGTGTTTATTTTTCCCACCAATAGGAATCACTTCATATTTCTCTGCATTAATGTTAACTTGTCACCTCCTTGTCTATTCCTTTTGAAGTTCTACTCTTCACAATACTTGTCAAGTTTTACATTGTCTGCACATTTTGAAATTGTGCCTCTGTGTGTAATTCCCCTTTTTTTGGTCGTAAATTGGCTCCACTTTTCTTATCACCCTTTTATTATTGACAGGCCTTCGAGATGGTTGCATTCCTTTGATGTCAGCTGCTAACCTTCCCTCATTCTCTCTTTGCTTTTTCCACTTGCTTCTTCAATGGTCCAATCAGCCCTTCCCGTCTGTTCTGCCAACAGCTTCCCAAGTCCAGAAGATTCGAACAACTTGTTAAAATTTCTTTCCCGGGATGTGGGCGTCATTGGCCAGGCCAGCATTTATTGCCCATCCCCAGTTGCCCTTCAGAAGGGGTTCTTGAGCCGCTGCAGTCCCTGGGGTGTGTAGGTATACCCACAGTGCTGTTAGGGAGAGAATTCCCGGATTTTGATCGAGTGACAATGGCGATGTATTTCCGAGTCAGGATGGTGAGTGACTTGAAGGGGAACCTCCAGGTAGTGGTGTTCCCAGCTATCTTTTGGTTTTGATTTGATTTGATTTATTATTGTTACATGTACTAACATACAGTGAAAAGTATTGTTTCTTGCGCGCTATACAGAGAAAACATACCGTTCATAGATAAGGAAATGAGAGAGTGCAGAATGTAGTGTTACAGTCATAGCTAGGGCGTAGAGAAAGATCAACTTAATGCAAGGTAAGTCCATTCATAAGTCTGACAGCAGCAGGGAAGAAGCTGTTCTTGAGTCGGTTGGTACGTGACCTCAGACTTTTGTATATTTTTCCCGACAGAAGAAGGTGGAAGAGAGAATGTCCGGGTTGTGTGGGGTGGGGTCCTTGATTATGCTGGCTGCTTTGCTGAGGCAACGGGAAGTGTAGACAGAGTCAATGGATGAGAGGCTGGTTTGCGTGATGGATTGGGCTACATTCACGACCTTTTGTAGTTCCTTGTGGTCTTGGGCAGAGCAGGAGCCATACCAAGCTGTGATACAACCAGAAAGAATGCTTTCTATGGTGCATCTGTAAATGTTGGTGAGAGTCGTAGCTGACATGCCAAATTTCCTTAGTCTTCTGAGAAAGTAGAGGCATTGGTGGGCTTTCTTAACTATAGTGTCAGCATGGGGGGGACCAGGACAGGTTGTTGGTGATCTGGATGCCTAAAAACTTGAAGCTCTCGACCCTTTCTACTTCGCCCCCATTGATGTAGACAGGGGCATGTTCTCCTTTACACTTCCTGAAGTCAGTGACAATTTCCTTCAATTTGTTGACATTGAGGGAGAGATTATTGTTGCCGCACCAGTTCACCAGATTCTCTATCTCATTCCTGTACTCTGTCTCATCATTGTTTGAGATCGGACCCACTACGGTGGTGTCGTCAGCAAACTTAAAATTCGAATTGGAGGGGAATTTGGCCACACAGTCATCGGTGTATAAGGAGTATAGTAGGGGGCTGAGAACACAGCCTTGTGGGGCACCGGTGTTGAGGATGATCGTGGAGGAGGTGTTGTTGCCTATCCTTGCTGATTGTGGTCTGTGAGTTAGGAAGTTCAGGATCCAGTCACAGAAGAAGGAGCTGAGGCCCAGGCCACGGAGTTTGGAGATGAGTTTCATGGGAATAATAATGTTGAAGGCTGAGCTATAGTCAATAAATAGGAGTCTGACATGGATGTCCTTGTTATCTAGGTGTTCCAGGGTTGAATGCAGGGCCAGGGAGATGGCATCTACTGTGGACCTGTTGCAGAGATAGGCAAACTGGAGTGGATCCAGGTCGTCAGGGCAGCTTTTGTCCTTTCAGATGGTAGTACTTGTGGGTTTGGAAGGTGTTGCCTAAGGAGACTTGATGAGTTCCTGCAGTGCATCTTGTAGGTGGCACATACAGCTGCCACTGTGCATCAGTGGCAGAGGGAGTGAATGTTTGTGGAAGGGGTAGCAATCAAGCAAGCTGCTTTGTCCTGGATGGTGTCGAGCTTCTTGAGTGTTTTGGAGCTGCACCCATCCAGGCAAGTGGGGAGTATTCCATCACACTCCCGACTTGTGACTTGTAGATGGTGGACAGGCTTTGGAGGGAGGTTCAGGAGGTGGATTACTCGCCTTAGAATTTCCAGTCTCTGACCTGCTCTGGTAGTCACAGTATACCACAAGTCCAATTCAGTCTCTGGGTAATGGTAAACCCCAGGATGTTGATAGTGGGAGATTCAGTGACGGTAATGTCATTGAATGTCAAGGGGAGATGGTTAGAAATTCTCTTTTGGAAATGTTTATTTCCTGGCACTTGTGTGGTGCAAATATTACGTGATAATTTTCAGCCCAAGCCCGGATATTGTCCAGGTCTTGCTGCCTTTGGACATCAACTGCTTCAGTATCTGAGGAGTGGCGAATGGTGCTGAACATTGTGCAATCATCGGCGAACATCCCCACTTCTGACCTTATGATGAAGAGAAGGTCATTGATGAAGCAGCTGAAGATGGTTGGGCCTTGGACACTAACCCTGAGGGACTCCTGCAGTGATGTCCTGGAGCTGAGATGATTGACCTCCAACCACCACAACCATCTTCCTTTGTGCCGGGTGTGACTCCAACCAGCGGTGAGTTTTTCCCCTGACTCTCATTGACTCCAGTTTTGCCAGGGCTTCTTGATGCCACACTTGGTCAGATCCTGCCTTGATGTCAAGGGCAGTGACTCTCAGCTCAGCTCTGGAATTCAGCTCTTTTGTCCATATTTGAACCAAGGCTGTAATGAGGTCAGGAGCTGAGTGACCCTGGCACAACCCAAACTGGGCGTCACCGAGCAGGTTATTGCTGAGCAGGTGCTGCTGGATAGCGCTGTTGATGACCCCTTCCATCACTTTACTGATGATCGAGAGTAAACAGGTGGGGTGGTTATTGGCCGGGTTTGGTTTGTCCTGCTTTTTGCATACAGGACATACCTGGACAATTTTCCACATTGCCGGGTAGATGCCAGGATTGTGGCTGTTCTGGAACAGCTTGGCTAGGGGAGTGGCAAGTTCTGGAGCACAAGTCTTCAGTACTATTGCTGGAATGTTATCAGGACCCATTGCCTTTGCGGTATCCAGTGCCTTCAGCCGTTCCTTGATATCATGTGGAGTGAATCGAATTGGCTGGAGACTGGCATCTGAGATGCTGGGGACCACTGGAGGAGGCCGAGATGGATCATCCACTCGGCACTTCTGGCTGAAGATTGCTGCGAATACTTCAGCCTTATCTTTTGCACTGATGTGCTGGGCTCCTCCATCATTGAGGATGGGGATATTTGTGGAGCCTCCTCCCCCATTGAGTTGTTTAATTGTCCACCACCATTCTCGACTGGATATGGAAAGACTGCAGAGCTTAGATCTGATCCGTTGGTTGTGGAATCGCTTAGCTCTGTCTATCACTTGCAGTTTATGCTGTTTGGCATGCAAGTAATCCTGTGTTGTACCTTCACCAGGTTGACACCTCATGTTTAGGTATGCTTGGTGCTGCTCCTGGCACGCCCTCCTGCACTCTCCATTGAACCAGGGTTGATCCCCTGGCTTGATGGTAATGGTTGAGTGGGGGATATGCCGGACCATGAGGTTACAGATTGTGCTGGAGTACAATTCTGCTGCTGTTGATGGCCCACAGCACCTCCTGGATGCCCAGTCTTGAGTTGCTAGATCTGTTCAAAGTCTGTCCCATTTAGCACGGTGATAGTGCCACATAACACGATGGAAGATATCCTCACTGTAAAGACAGGACTTTGTCTCACAAGGAAAGTGCAGTGGTTACTCTTGCCAATATGGTAATGGACAGACACATCTACGGCAGGCAGATTGGTGAGGATGAGGTCAAGTATGAGTTCACTCTTGTTGTTTCCCTGCGCACCTGCCATAGACCCAGTCAGCAGCGACGTCCTTTAGGACCCGGCTAGCTGGGTCTGAGGGGGTGCTACCGAGCCACCCTTGGTGAAGGAGATTGAAGTTCCTCACCCACAGTACATTGCTACCCTTAGTGCTTCCTCCAAATGGTGTCCAACATGGAGGAGAAAGGATTCATCAGCTGGGGGGGGGAAAGGTACATGGTAATCAGCAGGAGGTTTCCTTGCCCATGTTTGACCTGATGCCATGAGACTTCATGGGGTCCACAGTCAATGCTGAGGACTCCCAGGGCAACTCCCTCCCGACTGTATAGCACCATGTATACTGTAATAGTCCACCTCTGCTGGTGTCACAGATCGTAACCAGGGATGGAGGTGATGGTGTTTGGGACACTGTCTATAAGGTACAATTCTGTGATTATGACTCCGTCAGGCTGTTGCTTGATTGGTCTGTGAGACAGCTCCCCAATTTCCCAATCCAGAGTCAACAGGCCTGAGCTTGCCGTTGTCACTTACGGTGTCTGGGTTAATGCTGGGTACTCAGCCCTAGTTTCATCTCTCCGTGCTTTCTTTGTAGTGGCTGAGTACAACTGAATGGCTTATAAGAGTCAACCACATTGCTGCGGCTCTGGGGTTTCACGTAGACCAGACCAGGTAAGGACGGCAGATTTCCTTCCCTAACCAATGGTTTCTTTTATAAGACAGTCATTATTAGATTCTTACTGAATTGAAATTTCACCATCTGCTGTGGCAGGTTTCGAACCAGGTCCCCAGAGCATTGCTCTGAGTCTCTGGATTACTAACCCAGTGACAATGCCACTCTGCCACTGCCTCCCCTTCATAGTACAGACCATCTCCCAAACCAAAGGAACTAAATCGATTCTCCACAGGACGGTAATGCCAATATGTGATGTGATTACTCCCTCAATATCCCCTCCTTAATTTACAATGTGACTTTTACAAATTAGCACCCAAGACATAACAAACATGCCATTAACTCCACATCTGCTTCACTGATAAAAAAAGAAAGATTTGTTTTTATATAGTGCCTTTTGTTTCCTCAGGATGTCCTGAAGCACTTTCCAAACAAGAAATTATTGCAAAGTCTAACCACCGCCCGAATACAGGAAATATGACAGCCAACGTGTGCACAGCAAGATCCCACAGACAGTGATGAGAAATCAACCAGAGAATCTATTTTAGTGATGCTGGTTCACAGGGATAAATATTGGCCAAGATACCAGAGACAATGCCCCACAAGCATCCTGATCTTTTCTATCCACCTAGGAGAGCAGATGGGGTCTCATCCATGAGATGGCACCGTTGACAGTGCAGCACTCCCTCAGCACTGCACTCAAACATCAGCCGAAATGTTGGTACTCAAGCCACTGGAGTGGGACATGAATCCGCGACTCTCCGACTCAGAGACAGGTGTGTCAGCACTGAATTATACTTGTTGACGTAAACTCGTCAATGCAACCAATGAAGAGCCACTTTCGCATAAATCTTGGAAGCGGCCAACAGCTTCTCTGCCTAGGATGGTGGAGAACGGGGTGGTGAACATGGCACTGAGATGCAGCATCGCACAGATCGCCTGAAACTGCTGCTGAAACGGCTGCTGAAACGTACAGGGCGGCACGGCGGCACTGTGGTTAGCACTGCTGCTTCACAGCTCCAGGGACCTGGGTTCGATTCCCGGCTTGGGCCACTGTCTGTGTGGAGTTTGCACATTCTCCTCGTGTCTGCGTGGGTTTCCTCCGGGTGCTCCGGTTTCCTCCCACAGTCCAAAGATGTGTGGGTTAGGTTGATTGGCCATGCTAAAATTGCCCCTTAGTGTCCTGAGATGCGTAGGTTAGAGGGATTAGCAGGTAAAATATGTAGGGATATGGGGGTAGGGCCTGGGTGGGATTGTGGTCGGTGCAGACTCGATGGGTCGAATGGCCTGTTTCTGCACTGTAGGGTTTCTATGATTCTATGAATTGTCATTTGGTGAAGGCTAGGATTCTCCGACCTCGCCCGCAGCTGGGATTCTCCAACCTCGCCCATGGCCGGGATTCCCCAATTTCATCCACGGCCGGGATTCTCCAGACTCGCCGCAACTGGGATTCTCCAACCTTGCCAACAACTGGGATTTTCCAGCCTCGCCTGCGGCTGGGATTCTCCAGTCTCGCCCGCGGCTTGGATTCTCCGGCCTTGCCCACGACTGGGATTCTCCAGCCTCTCCCGCGGCTGGGATTTTCCAGTCCCGCTGCAGTGAATGGACATTTAGCTGAGCACCAAATTCTCCATTCTCACTGGCAGCGGTAGCAGGGTGTGCGAGACTGGTGATTTCCAGTCCCAATGTTAAGCTGAGGCTCCATCTACCTGACTGGTGGATGTCAAAGAGCCCAGGAGAGGAGAGGAGTTAATCCTCACACAACATCCCAAAATCAGGTTATCTGGTCATTGTTACATTGCTGCTTGCATTTGCAAAATTAGCTGCCGCCTTTCCTCTACACTACAGCAGTGACTACACTTCCAAAAGAGTAGGAAGCAAATCCTGCATTCCAGATCCGACTACCCCATGGGGCATCCTGTCTCCATGTCCCCAAGAATCTGGCTGGAAATTGGCCTGGGTAAGTCACCTGAAGACCCAAGGCAGCAACTCCCGACCCTGGGTAAATGTCATCGATGAATCAGGGGACAGATAATGGTGACAACAATACTTCACAAAGTACTTCATTGGTTATAAAACACTTTGACTCATCCAATGGTGGCGACAAGTGCTATATAAATGCAAATCTTCCTTTTAAAGGAAAGCTAAAAACTCGCAAAATCCAAACTGAACATTTGTCTAAAACTCAGACTTAAAGTTTATTTATTAGTGTCATAAGAAGGCTGACATTAACACTGCAATGAAGTTATTGTGAGAATCCCCTAGTCGCCACACTCCGGCGCCTGTTCAGGTACACTGAGGGAGAATTTAGCATGGACAGTGTACCTAACCAGCACGTCTTTCGGACTCTGGGAGGAAACCAGAGCATCCGGAGGAAACCCACGCAGACACGGGGAGAACGTGCAAACTCCACACAGACAGTGAACCAAGCCGGGAATTGAACCTGGGTCCCTGGCGTTGTGAGGCAGCAGTGCTAACCACTGTGCCGTCCCGGGTCCCTGGCACTGTGGGGCAGCAGTGCTAACCACTGTGCCGTCCCGGGTCCCTGGCACTGTGGGGCAGCAGTGCTAACCACTGTGCCGTCCCGGGTCCCTGGCACTGTGGGGCAGCAGTGCTAACCACTGTGCTGTCCTAGGTCCCTGGCACTGTGAGGCAGCAGTGCTAACCATTGTGCCGTCCCAGGTCCCTGGCACTGTGGGGCAGCAGTGCTAACCACTGTGCTGTCCTAGGTCCCTGGCACTGTGGGGCAGCAGTGCTTACCACTGTGCCGTCCCAGGTCCCTGGCACTGTGGGGCAGCAGTGCTAACCACTGTGCTGTCCTAGGTCCCTGGCACTGTGAGGCAGCAGTGCTAACCATTGTGCCGTCCCAGGTCCCTGGCACTGTGGGGCAGCAGTGCTAACCACTGTGCTGTCCTAGGTCCCTGGCACTGTGAAGCAGCAGTGCTAACCACTGTGCCGTCCCAGGTCCCTGGCACTGTGAGGCAGCAGTGCTAACCACTGTGCCGTCCCAGGTCCCTGGTGCTGTGGGGCAGCAGTGCTAACCACTGTGCCGTCCTGGGTCCCTGGCACTGTGGGGCAGCAGTGCTAACCACTGTGCCGTCCCGGGTCCCTGGCGCTGTGGGGCAGCAGTGCTAAGCACTGTGTCAGCTTGAAAGAATCAAATCAAATGAAACCTGGAGGACCTGTTACCCCTGCGATTGGCTGTGGGGGCGTAACAACCTGTTCATTTTGATTATTAAGAAACTTCCTCAATAAATACGCAAACCTTTTTCAAAAGATGCGCTTTTGGAAATGTCGAAGCAATAATTGGTACAGTTTTCCTACCCGACAGCTATTGCAGCTTGAGGTGTTCCTGGGATCGGTGCGAGTTGTGTGTGGAGGTGTATCCACGACGCAGGGGGAGCTCTGCCGAACTCCCACTGACCTTCAGTCAAACCGGGGGGAAAATTGCAGGGAGGAATTTGATGTCCCCGTCGCTGCGGGAATAGAGGGGGAACGGGAAACGCAAGGAGCAGTTCAAAAGCCCAGCCGGTTTGGTGGAAGTGGCTATAACAATTCCACCCGTGAAGTTTACAGTATTTTTATAAAGAGAGAAAATTGGAAAATGAACTGGCATCCAGTACTCACTTCCACCCCCTTCGGAATAAAACCCACCTTATACATTTAAAATAATTCCTGCGTCTCACTCAGACGCTTTGCCAGCTCACAGTTTCCCTTTTTGAGGGACTAGTTTCCATTTCAATCTTTTTCCTTAAAGTTAAAAACAAGCTTTTCCACAGGCTTGTGAGGTGGGGCTTCTGACAGAATGGCTTGATGACCGACTCTCTCGATCTGTGGGGAGAAGTGAGAGAAGGAAGTCTTTGTTCTGCGCCTTCCACTGTCCTGAATTTCACAACTTGGCTTGACTGAAAGGCCACCCCCTCCTTTGCTGAGGTTTCCTGGGTTAATCGCCCAATTTCTCAAATATCTGCCGTCTTGCCCAGTCCTCTGAGACACTTTGCGGATTCATTCATTCGTCACAAGGAACCTCTGGACAAGTTATCCCGAGAACTGCAATTTATTACACAGGCCAATAATCAGAGGTAACAGATTTCCTTGGTTTCCTTTTGTGCTTTAACGATGAGGGTGCTTTGGAGGTCAATCAATGTTTCAAGAGTAGATTTATCCTTTTCTCTCTTTGTCCCACTCTTTATTTTCTCTAAATTTGTAAAAAATGTTGTGACTAAAACCTCCTCTAACACAGCCGAAGGCCGTTGAGCCTGTTCTGGTTTATAGGAAGACTTTTCTATTGTGCCCCATGTCTTCCTCTTTAGCCCTGAAGCTTTCTCTTTTTCTGGGTATTTAATCCAATTTCAATTTATTCCCTTTCAGGCAGCACATTCCAAAAAGACACATCTCCCATTTAGCTGCTGATCTTTAATTATGTGAAAGCTCTTGCCTACAAATCTGAGTTGTTAATCCAGAATAATCTGCCTAGGACTACAGTAAAACGTAGGCTTTCAGAGCCCCCCAGGAGGCATCAGGAGAGCAGTCAGTGAGATTCTGAATGCTCGGAAAACTAGACTTCACCTCCAATATTTAATTGCTGTTTATGTCCTGTGTAAAATCAGCCAAATACTTATCTGTTACCAGGCTTTGAAAATTCTCCCTTAGCTGTGGGGGAGTCAGAGAGCTCCCTGAATGAGTTCTCCAGCCCTTCATAAATTGATGATTCTTTTTTTTTTGCAGCTGGGAATTTCAGAGAAAAAAAGAGCTGATTTCCTCTCACACGAACATGCCCGTGTATGTGTGTGCACGTGCACACACATACATACAAACATACACAAACACACACACAAACATGCATGCACATAGACATGCATGCTCACAGAGACACGCACACAGACGCACACATGCATGCACACACACATGCGCACACACACTTATGGACACACATGCAATTACACACACACAGGTGCACACATAAACAGCGCACACATGTGCCCATGTACACGTACACACACGGGCACACACGCGCGCACGCACACACACGTGCATGGACACATTTGCATACACGTGAGAGAACACACACTGCACACACAAGAAAACACACATGACGCACACACACACACACACCATGCATTTGCATACACGCACATTCCCCGGACATTCTCTCTTCCACCTTCTTCCGTCGGGAAAAAGATACAAAAGTCTGTGGTCACTGATGCGCGATTAAATCACTCGGGAGGCTAGATTGTACCCGGGAAATAAAGGCTTTTATTACTAACAAGAATGGAGCACACTATATACAATACAATCCCAGACTAAAGGGTCACCAGGCAGTGCAGTGACCTTTATACTTCCCCAGGTAAGCGGAGCCAACTGGAGTGTACCACAGAACAATATCAACAGGTAGAACATCCCAACCCTAACCCCAACAGTGACAACAGTAACATATCTACAAGTACCCATAGTGCTGACCATCCATGGCTCAGCACTCATAGTGGTAACCATCTATGGTTCACCACATTCACCCCTCCTTTAAAACAAAGGCCGGTGGGGCAAAAAAACAGAACAACTGTCCATATATTCACAAGTTCAGTCGTATCGGAGGGCCGCACCGTCTCTGCGACCTCCTCGACACTGGCGGTAACGCCAGTTCTGGTAACCCTGGTGACCTTCTCTCCAAGGCGGTGTCCAGTGACTCCTCCAGTTCCTCACGGACAGGTGGACCACGAGGTGGCGACAATCTGCTGGACTCGAGCACGCCTCGAGGTGGCGACAATCTCCTGGACCCAGGCAAGCTGTACACGGGAGTAAGAGGATTAAGTGGTGGTCCCGATACTGCCCGCGCCGTGTCAGGAGGAGAGATAAGGGTCAGGGGGTCCCTAACTAGGGGTGTGGGAGCGACTGGGGTTTCCAAGTCCCCTGCAGGCGCCAGATCTCTAATAGAGACCGTGTCCTCTCGCCCGTCAGGATATGCCACATAGGCATATTGAGGGTTGGCATGGAGGAGATGGACCTGTTCAACCAAAGGGTCGGACTTGCGGGTCCTAACATGCCGCCGCAGGAGGACAGGTCCTGAGTACGTCAACCAAGACGGTAATGAGGTCCCAGAGGAAGACTTCCTAGGGAAGGAAAACATCCTCTCATGTGGAGTAGCGTTGGTTGCCGTACACAGGAGTGAGCGGATGGAATGGAGCGCATCAGAGAGTACCTCTTGCCAACAGGAGACTGGAAGACCTTTAGACCTCAACGCCAGTAAGACAGCCTTCCAGACTGTAGCATTTTCTCGTTCAACCTGTCCGTTACCCCTAGGGTTGTAACTCGTAGTTCTACTTGAGGCAATCCCTTTTGAGAGCAGGTATTGCCTCAAGTCGTCACTCATAAACGACAAACCCCTATCGCTGTGGATATAACTGGGGTAACCGAACAGGGTGAAAAGATCCCGTAATGCTTTGATAACCGTGGCAGTGGTCGTATCAGAACAGGGAATGACAAAAGGGAATTGTGAGTACTCGTCAATCACATTGAGCAAGTACACGTTCCGATCTGTCGAAGGAAGGGGGCCCTTGAAGTCCACACTCAGTCTTTCAAAAGGGCGAGTGGCCTTAATGAGGTGTGCCCTGTCAGGTCGGTAGAAGTGCGGTTTGCATTCAGCACATACCTGGCAGCTTCGGGTTATGGACCTGACATCCTCCACTGAGTAGGGTAGATTCCGGGCCTTTACGAAATGGAAGAGCCGAGTGACCCCCGGATGGCAGAGATCATTGTGAAGGGCCTGTAATCGATTCTCCTGCACACTTGCACATGTTCCACGCGACAGGGCGTCTGAGGGCTCATTGAGCTTCCCCGGACGGTACATGATATCATAATTGTAGGTGGAGAGTTCGATTCTCCAGCTCAAGATTTTATCATTTTTGATCTTACCCCGTAACGTGTTGTTGAACATGAACGCCACAGACCGCTGGTCCGTGAGCAGAGTGAACTGTATTCCCGCCAAGTAATGGCGCCAATACCGAACGGCCTCCACAATGGCCTGGGCCTCCTTTTCCACCGCAGAGTGCCGAATTTCAGGGCCTTGGAGGGTGCGAGAGAAAAAGGCGACGGGCCTGCCCGCCTGGTTAAGTGTGGCGGCCAGGGCGAAATCAGATGCATCACTCTCCACCTGAAAGGGGATGGACTCATCGACAGCGTGCATCGTGGCTTTCGCGATGTCGGCTTTTATCCCTTCAAAGGCTAAGCGAGCCTCTGTTGCTAGGGGAAAGGAGGTAGACTTGATGAGCGGACGGGCTTTGTCCGCATAATTGGGAACCCACTGTGCATAGTATGAAAAGAAGCCTAAGCATCTTCTCAGTGCTTTGATGCTAGTGGGCAGGGGAGGTTCAAGGAGGGGACGCATACAGTCTGGATCAGGGCCAAGGACCCCGTTTTCCACCACGTATCCGAGAATTGCTAGGCGGCGCTTGCGAAATACGCACTTCTCCCTGTTGTAGGTCAGATTCAGGCGAGACGCAGTGCGTAAAAATCTAAGGAGGTTGGCATCGTGGTCCTGCTGGTCATGGCCGCAGATAGTGACGTTATCCAGGTACGGGAAGGTAGCCTGCAGCCCGTTCTGGTCCACCATTCGGTCCATTGCACGTTGGAAGACCGAGACCCCATTCGTGACGCCAAAGGGAACCCTTAAAAAGTGATAAAGACGACCATCCGCCTCAAAGGCCGTGTATTTTCGGTCCTCTGGGCGAATGGGGAGCTGGTGGTAAGCTGACTTCAAGTCAATGGTGGAGAACACCCGGTACTGCGCAATCTGGTTGACCATGTCAAATATGCGCGGGAGAGGATACGCATCCAGCTGCGTATATCTATTAATGGTCTGACTATAGTCTATGACCATCCGGGGTTTGTTTCCAGTTTTAACCACCACTACTTGCGCTCTCCATGGACTAGAGCTAGGTTGGATGATCCCTTCCCTGAGGAGCCGCTGAACTTCAGATCGAATTAAGATCCGATCCTCAGTGCTGTAACGCCTGCTCTTGGTTGCGATGGGCTTGCAGCCTGGCACGAGATTCTCGAATAAAGATGGTGGGGTGATTCTGAGTGTCGAGAGGCTACACGTGGAGCGCGCTGGGCAATTTGGAGGCTGCTGTGCTCCCACTGAAAGTGGAGGGAGTGGCCCATCATACTGCAGGGTTACACTCCTCAGGTGGACCATAAAGTCTAGTCCCAGGAGTATCGGAGCGCAAAGGTGCGGTAACACAAGGAGCCTGAAGTTCTCGTAAACTATGCCCCGCACCATTAGGTTGACCACGCAGCTCCCTAGCACGGTAACAGACCGGGACCTCGACGCCATCAAAATTGTCTGTCTGACAGTCCGTACTCGGAGACCGCACCGTTTCACGGTGTCAGGGTGAATGAAGCTCTCCGTGCTCCCGCTGTCAAACAAACAATGAATTTGGCGTCCATTTACCTCAATGCCCATCATGGACTTGTCGAGTCTGTGAGGCTTGGCCTGGTCCAGGATGATTGACGCCACCGTTGGGTCTTGGGTGCAACTGCAGGCAGCTGAGATGGTTGATGATGATGACCCCTGCTGGTCGTCTGCGGTTGGTGCCGACCAAAATGGCTGCGCCCATGGATCGCACGTGGTCGGTGGCGCTAAAAGTGGCGGCCCCTGCAGGTCGCACGTGTCTTGCGTCTCCGTCGTCAGGAATGGTGGCGCTCTGGAATCGCACGTGGTGGAAGACCTCGAAGACGCTGGAGACAAGGAGACAGGCTCAGGAGAATCACACGCCACGCTGCTATGTTTGGAGAGTGGTTTGGTCCTGCAGACTTTGGCATAATGCCCTTTCTTTCCACACGCGGAGCACAATACCGTTCTAGCTGGACATCGCTGCCGAGGGTGTTTCGCCAATCCACAGAAGTAACACCGCGGGCCTCCTGGAGCTGCCGCCGTCATCAGGTCCGAGGTTGGAAACACAATCGCGCAGTTTTTCGGAGCCGCTGAATAAAGTTGAGTCGGTGGCTGTTCTTGCCACGATGTTCCCACGTGGTCGGTGAGGTACGTTTCTAGACTTCTGGAGGCCGTTTCCATAGCGTCAGCCAATTCTACTGTCTTAGCGAGGTCTAGATTACCTTGCTCTAGCAGCCGAAGGCGAATATACGACGAGCCGATTCCCGCCACGAACGCATCGCGGATCAAGTCGTTCGTATACTGGGCCGCCGACACTGGCTTGCAGTTGCAGGCTCTGGCTAGCTGCTGGAGTTCACACAGGTACTGTTCTGTCGTTTCGCCGGGCTGCCGCCGTCGAGTGGCTAGAAGGTGTCGAGCATGGATCTCGTTTGGCAGTTTGTTGTACCGTTTCTTAAGTAGTTCGATGGCCCCTATGTAGTCATGGGCATCGCGGATTGATAAGTATGCGGTGTCGCTTACCCTCGCGTGGAGGACCCGCAGTCTATCGGCGTCGTTTTGAATGGCTGTTGAGGCATCGATGTAGTCTTGAAAACACTTTAACCAATGGTCGAAAGTGTTCGACGCTCCTGCCGCACGTGGATCTAAGGTAAGCCGCTCGGGTTTCAACATTTGCTCCATGGTTTTTTTTTTCAAAATTTTGTTCGTAATAAAATTGATGCGCGATTAAATCACTCGGGAGGCTAGATTGTACCCGGGAAATAAAGGCTTTTATTCCTAATAAGAATGGAGCACACTATATACAATACAATCCCAGACTAAAGGGTCACCAGGCAGTGCAGTGACCTTTATACTTCCCCAGGTAGGCGGAGCCAACTGGAGTGTACCACAGAACAATATCAACAGGTAGAACAGCCCAACCCTAACACCAACAGTAATTACAGTAACATATCTACAAACACCCATAGTGCTGACCATCCATGGCTCAGCACTCCTGGTGGTAACCAACTATGGTTCACCACATTCACCCCTCCTTTAAAACAAAGGCCGGCGGGGCAAAGAAAAGTGTGGCAGGAAGATTCAAGGACAATCAAAGAAACATTTAAACATGGTTTAAACAAGCATTGTTTTATACTTTCTGGATGTCCCATGATCATATTATAAAGTAGTTGTGTTCTATGTTATGAATCAAGCACTGCGAGGAGTTGTTTTTTTTTTGTTTTTGAATGTATTTCTTATCAATAAAAAATTTGGTGTGGCACGAGCAAATTTTTATTCTGAAAGTGCGGCCCAGTGAAAAAAGTTTGGGAACCACTGCTCTACACCCTAGCTAAGACTGTAACACTACATTCTGCACTCTCTCCTTTCCTTCTCTATGAACGGTATGCTTTGTCTGTATAGCACACAAGAAACAATATTTTTCACTGTAGGCTGATACATGTGGCAATAATAAATCAAATCATTCACACATACACATGCCCACACACACACACACACACCATGCACGCACACACATTCGCGCACACACATACTTTCCAGCTTGCAACAATTCATTCATATCCCTGTTGACATTGGCAGACCGGAAAATCCCTGCCCGAAGATTGAGAAATGATGAGAGGCCAGTGACAGCCTAAAGTTAAATATTGCGCGGAAAATCTTCAAGCGAAGGAATAATAACTTTGTTAGAAAAATACATTTTAAAATCGACTGCAGCCATTTGGATGGATTTTTATTTCATTCCCCGCTGAGATTAAGAGGAAAATTAAAGCCAGTCAAATAAACAAGTTCTTTGATCAGAATGGGCTGTTAGTGATTTAACTCTTTCTCTCTCACTGTGAGACACTGTGCTGACTCCTACAGAGCGCTCAGACTCTCCACTGCTTTTTCAAAATAATGCATCTTCCTTACAACCTAGGTACAGTTTTGAAATAGATTGTTTAATCTGAGTAAGTTCATTTGATAAGGCTTAATTAGTAAAGCACTATACTGTTGGGTTCTAGAAACTTCCAGTATGTTATAAAGCAGGCAATTAAAAGTTGGAATAAATGCCATGGAATCATGCAGCCCGGATATAAGCTACCCCGTAGAAACCCTACAGTGCAGAAAGAGACCATTCGGCCCATCGAGTCTGCACCGACAACAATCCCACCCAGGCCCTATCCCCGTATCCCTAGATATTTACCTGCTAATCCCTCTAACCCTCATATTTACCCACTAATCCCTCTAATCTACGCATCCCGGGACACTAAGGAGCAATTTAGCTTGGCCAATCAACCTAACCCGCACATCTTTGGACTGTGGGAGGAAACTGGAGCAACCCGGAGGAAACCCACACATCCATTCATGCCCAGGCTAATCTTGGAAGAGCCCGAGGGTGCAAGGTTGGAACCCCGTTTGGTTAAGAGGGGAGTTTGGCAGCGCTGTACCATAACACACGCTGATGGCTTCATAAAAAGGGAAAGACTTGGAGGAGGGAAAAGCACCTCATACTAACTGTGATGGTGATAGAATACACACAGAAGTAATTCTGCTCCAACTGCACAGCCCATTAGCAGCAGGGGCGATGCTGTGAATTGCGGAGAGCCAATCAAAGCTCCGTTGACCTCGGTGAGAATGGGAGATCCCAGCAGCAGTTGGGCTGTAAAATCCCGCCCCATGTTTTGTGTAACGGACTCAGTTCATTTAGAGATTTCAAGGCTGGCATCATATTACTAGAGAGAGGGTTTTATTTTTCATTCATTCGTGGGACATGGGCGTCGCTGGCTGGCCAGCATTTATTACCCATCCCTAGTTGCCCTTGAGAAGGTGGTGGTGAGCTGCCGCCTTGAATCGTTGCAGTCCACGTGCTGTGGGTTGACCCACAATGCCGTTAAGGAGGGAACTCCAAGATTTTGACTCCAGCAACTGTGAAGGAATGGTCGATGTATTTCAAAGCCAGGACGGTGAGTGACTTGGAGGGGAACTTGCAGGTGGTGGTGTTTCCATGTATCTGCTGCCCTTGTCCTTCCAGATGGAAGTGGTCGTGGGTTTGGAAGGTGCTGTCCAAGGATCTTTGGTGAATTGCTGCAGTGCATCTTGTAAATAGTACACACTGCTGCTACTGAGCGTTGGTGGTGGAGGGAGTGGATGCTTGTAGATGTGGTGTCAATCAAGCGGGGCTGCTTTGTCGTGGATGGTGTCAAGTTTCTTGACTGTTGTTGGAGCTGCACCCATCCAGGCAAGTGGGGAGTATCCCATCACACTCCTGACTTGTGCTTTGTAGATGGTGGACAGGCTTTGGGGAGTCGGGAGGTGAGTTACTCACCACAGTCTCCCTAGCTTCTGACCCGCTCTTGTAGCCACTGTGTTTATGGGGCGAGTCCAGTTGAGTTCCCTAGGATGGTCCCAGGTATGGCGCGATTCTCAGGGGGCTTGACAGGGTAGATGCTGAGAGGTTGTTTCCCCTTGCGGGACAGTCTAGGACCAGATGATATAATCTCAAAGTAAAGGGGTCACCCATTTAAGACGGAGATGAGGAGGAATTTCTTCTCTCAGAGGGTAGTGAATCTGTGGAATTCTTTACCAGAGAGGGTCATTGAGGCTGGGTCGGCGGGTGGGATTTTATGGCCTCACTCGTCCCGAACCGTAAAATCCTGCCTGAGGTCAACGGACCTTTCCATGGTCCGCCCCTCACCCACTCCGATTCCCCTTGCTGAGATAGACAGATTTTTAATCAGTAAGGGAATCAAGGGTTATGGGGATAAGGCGCAAAAGTGAAATTGAGGATGACCATATCAGATCAGCCATGATATCCTTGAATGGTGGAGCAGACTCGATGGGCCAAACAACCTACTTCTGCTCCTCCGCTTAATGATGGTCTTACTATACTCAACTACCTTAACCAACAGTAGTTTTGTTTTTAAGTGTATATTCAGACACACTGCTTTCCCTTTGGTGAATAGTGATGGGGAAGTGGGTGAAGGCTTCCCGCTTGAACCACTTAATGAACGCTCCTTCTGTGGCCAACTTGACGTTGGATTTGAACCCAGAGCCTCTGGTCCAGAGGTAGGGGCGTTACCACAGTGCCACCAAACCTATGTCACCAACAACTGTTTGGAAAGGCCATGGATTAACAAATTGAACCAGCTTCCTAGAACCACCACAATAGTGACCTCAATAATCGATGGGATGCCAAGAGAGATTGGCGAAGGCCAAAGAGACTCAAACACACATTCCAACGCAGCAAGTAGCACAAGGAAAATAATATTTATCTCCTCAGTCCAGACAAAAACACTTTCAGGGGCTCATCATTCCCCGTGTCTGGTACAATAGTTAGTGTCACTAAAAACAGATTAGCTAACCATTCATTTTAATATAACATTTGCTACCTTTCAGACGTCACCACATTTCAAATGTACTTCATTGGCTGTAAAGTCCTTTGTAATATTGCAATACCTTCAGGATTTTGAGGCAATCTTTCTCCCCTCAAAGACACAACATGGCAGGCTATGGAACTATGGAAGCATTATAGCCGGACCTAATCTGCAGTCATATATATGGACATTGTAGAGGAAGTGTTCAGAATGGGAGATGGCTGCCTATCTTCACACATGATTAAAGTGGGACTTCTTTTTCCTTTAAATTCACAATCTTTATAAATAATTGACCGATATAAATAGAATATATAAAGTTCATCACAAATGTACAAACATTTCCTGTAGTTTGGAAATCTCTGGGATAACTAGATTTACAAAGCGATGTGTCTGACATCACGGAATGTATAAATATACCGGTCTTTACACAGATTAATGAGCACCGGCACTTCAGCTAGGAATTAATTAACATCCTTATAATGCAAATTGCTGAAGGTGGTTTTGTTGGAATGTGTCCAATGGATATTAAAAGGTAAATAATTAAAAGGGTCTTTGTAGATTGGCTGTATTTTGTTCTGCAGTCAGATCCATCTCTGATGCCCACTGGTTTCGTTGGATTAGCATTATTCATCTTGATGGAGCTGTGCATGAAAAAAATCCACAAGTTAGTCTTCATTTTTTCATTGCAACCTTTAAGGCCATAACCTTGAATAATCTTAGCCTCCTGAGCACACAGGGGAGGCAGAATCTTCAGACAACGTGGTGAGGAAGGTGGAGGTTGATTTCTGCCAGAAGAGGGCATAGAGTCCCTACATTGCAGAAGGAGGCTATTTGGCCCATCCAGTCTGCACTGACTCTCTGGCAGAGTATCTTATCCAGAGGCTCTCTCACCACCCTATCCTCATAACCCCATGGATTTACCCCGCTAATCCTCCTAACCTACACCTCTTGGGGCTCTAAGGGGCAAATTTACCATGGCCAATCCACCTAACCCGCACATCTTTGGACTGTGGGAGCAAACCGGAGCACCCGGAAGATGTGAGGAAATTTGGGTTCCGGATGTTTGGAAGTCTGTGCCCAACAATGATCGAGAGAATGAACTTCAGCAGAATTACGATATTACTTTAAGTCAGAGCTTGACAGTAGGGCAAACTGGGAAGACAAATTTACAACATGAACTTGCTTTTCTTTGGTGCCTTGACTGTTAGAACAAAGTTCGAAAGAACTTCAGAGAAGCGTTCATTGGACAAACCTAAGGTGTGAGGACAAACAACGTGGTGTTGCAATGCTCAGCGTAGCCAATAAGTTGGGGTTTTAAGAAAAGACTTTAAGGAAGTAGCAGAAGCGAAAAAACAGTATGCTGTCAGGAGCAATTCAAGAGAGTGAAGCCTGGATGGCTGAATATGGGATGGAAGGGGAGATAGAGCTGGAAGAAAGGGGAAAGTTCACTCTGGGTGTAGAAAGTCTTCAGAGGCAGAAGTCCCTTCACCAAAATCCCTTTATTTACAAACTCTAACAGAATACACAGAGTGCCAGTAGTTAACCGTCTACCTCGGGGGTGTCAGAGGAACTGACACTCCCCATTAAGTACAAGGCAAAGACTCCCTGATTGGCCCTTCAATTTGGATCCTTAATCAGGGAGTTCATACTCCAATTGGCCAACCTCAATGGTCTGACTGAAGTCATTACACTGGAGAAGATTACAAAGTTAGAGAGGGGGAGACCGTGAATGATCTTGAATATGAAGGTGAGAACTTTTCATTTGAGTCTTTGGAGGAACCAGTGTAGATCGGGAAGCAGGACAGGCAATGGGCAATTATAGGACAAGCGTCACAAGGATTTATTTGAGAAGAGAATGATCAGAATGGGGACACAGTATGGGTTGAATGTGTTCGAGACAAGTAATATTGGGAAAAGCTTTCCTTCCAGTTGGATAATCTAAGAGTATTCCTTCTCACCATCCATTTCCTAAAAGGTTCAATCTGAATTGAAGAGGGTTTTATTCCCATTCCCACTCGTTTTGACAAGACAGTGAAAGCTGCTTGGGCAAAAACCAAATTGTTATCACGTGAAGTGACATTCAGATCCAACAAACAGACAAAGACTAAACTGGGAGAGGTGGCGATGAACCAGACTCCCTGTTCACTATCAAATGGTCCACGCACAGGCAGGAGACAAGAATTCAAAAACAAACTGAACTGGCTCAAACTGGACTGTGAGGATTCTTTGTGCAGTGTTCCTGACCTTGGTCACGTCACCAGAACATGACGAAGACTATTTAGAAATGAAGCAGACCGTTTCAGAGTGCAGGTAACTCCAGTAACGCTCCAGTGGACAGGGCCAAAGGGACAAGATCACCCTTCAACACAAACCAATCACAATTTCCCTTTAGAAGAATCATAGAATCCCTATAGTGCAGAAAGAGGCCAATTGGCCTATCGAGTCTGCATCGACTATCCAAAAGAGCATCCTACCCAGGTCCTATCCCTGTATGTCCCCACATATTTACCCCACTAATCCCCCTAACTCACACATCCTGGGACACTAAGGGGCAGTTTAGCACATCTTTGGACTGTGGGAGGAAATCGGAGCACCCGGAGGAACAGACACGGGGAGAATGTGCAAACTCCACACAGACAGTCATTCAAGGCCGGAATTGAACCCAGGTCCTTGATGTTGTGAGGCAGCAGCGCTAAGCACTGTGCCACTGTGTCGATAAACACTTTCTTTCCAAGTTACTTCCTGACTGCAGCCAGCAAGTCCCATTCACCCATCATCCCTGTGCTCACCGACCTGCACGGACTCCCGACCCATCAACTTCTTAAATATCTTAAAAATCTTAAAATTCTCATCCTCGGATTCAACTCCTGCATGGCCTCATTCCTCTCTATGTATGGAGCTACCTTCAGCCCCACAATCCGCCAAGATCTCTGACCTCCTCTGATTCAGTACCTCTTGAGCATCTCAGATTTCCTTCCCACCACCACTGGTGGCTTTATCTAAGCTTCTCAGATTCTAAACCTCTTTCACTTCCTTTAAGAGGCTCCTTAAAACCAACCTCTTTGCCAAAACATTTACTTACCTGGCCTAATATCTCTTTCTGGTTCGATGGTCTATTTAAACATAGAAACATAGAAGAAAGGAGCAGGAGGAGGCCATTCGGCCCTTCGAGCCTGCTCCACCATTCATCACGATCATGGCTGATCGTCCAACTCAATAGCCTAATCCTGCTCTCTCCCCATAACCTTTGATCCCATTCGCCCCAAGTGCTGTATCCAGTCGCTCTTGAATACATTCGATGTTTTGGTATCAGCTACTTCCTGTGGTAATGAATTCCACAGGCTCACCACTTTTTGGGTGAAGAAATGTCTCCTTACCTCCGTCCTAAATGGTCTGCCCTGAATCCTCAGACTGTGACCCCTGGTTCTGGACTCCCCCACCATCGGGAACATCCTCCCTGCATCTACCCTGTCTAGTCCTGTTAGAATTTTATAAGTCTCTATGAGATCCCCCCCTCATTCATCTGAACTCCAGTGAAAACAATCCTAACCCAGTCAATCTCTCCTCATACATCAGTCCCGCCATCCCCGGAATCAGCCTGGTAAACCTTCGCTGCACTCCCCCGAGAGCAAGAACATCCTTCCTCAGAAAAGGAGACCAAAACTACACACAATATTCTAGCTGTGGCCTCACCAAGGCCCTGTATAATTGCAACAACACATCCCTGCTCCTGTACTCGAAACCTCTCACAATGAAGGCCAACATGCCATTTGCCTTCTTTACCGCCTGCTGCACCTGCATGCTTACCTTCAGCGACTGGTGCACAAGGACACCCAGGTCCCGCTGCACACTCCCCTCTCCCAATTTACAGCCATTCAGGTAGTAATCTCCCTTCTTGCTTTGGTTTCCAAAGTGAATAACCTCACATTTATCCAAATTATACTGCATCTGCCATTGATTTGCCCACTCACCCAACCTGTCCAGATCATTCTGAAGGATCGCTGCATCCTTGTCACAGTTCATCCTTCCACCAACTTGGTATCATCTGCAAACTTTGAGATGTTACATTTTGTTCCCTCATCCAAATCAATATATATTGCGAATAGCTGGGGTCCCAGCACCCTGTGGCACCCCACTAGCTACTGCCTGCCAATTTGAAAAGCACCCATTAATTCGTACTCTCTGTTTCCTCTCTGCCAACCAGTTTTCTATCCATCTCAATACACTTCCCCCAATCCCATGCACTTTAATCTCGCACGATAATCTCTTGTGCGGGACTTTGTCAAACGCTTTCTGAAAGTCCAAATATACCACATCGACTGGCTGCCCCTTGTCAACTCTACTAGTTACATCTTCAAAGAATTCCAACAGATTTGTCAAGCATGATTTCCCCTTCATAAATCCATGCTGACTCTGTCTGATCCTGCCACTGCTTTCTAAACGCTCTGCTATAAAGTCCTTGATAATGGATTCGAGAATTTTCCCCACTACCGATGTTAGGCTTACTGGTCTATAATTCCGTTTTCTCTCTATCTCCCTTTTTGAATATTGGAGTGACATTAGCTACCTTCCAATCTGCAGGGACTGTTCCAGAGTTTATAGAATCCTGGAAGATGACCACCAATGCATCCACTATTTCTAAAGTCACTTCCTTATGTACTCTGGGATGTAGATTATCAGGGCCTGGGGATTTATCTGTCTTCAATCCCAATCAATTTAGATTGATAATCGTTCCTGTGAAGTGCTTTGGGACATCAAGGGTGGAATTTTCCCCTCCCGTCCACCACGGGAATCGTAGAGGGTGGGACACGGATCATGCAAAGATCCATTGACCTCAGGCAGGATTTTCCGGCCTTGGAACAAGCGCGGCCGGAAAACCCCACCCCTCAGGTTTTATATCAATGCAGGTTGTTGTTGCTGGCGGGATTGGCCTTTATCGGTCAGCTAGCACGCCTACGTGCTGGGACAGGCCACTGTTATAATTAACCTTCTCCGGGGGATGGAACCAAAGGTCAAAGTGCAATGGGGCTGACCAACAGACAGCAGCTAAAGGATCACTGTTCGAATCCCAGAATCCAACACCCACATTGGAACATCTGCGCTTCCTCCAGATACACAGGCTTCCTATAAATAGTACGGGGGAAAAATAAATAAACAGAAGGAAAAGCTAAGGGGAATGTAACAAGCCGGGATTGGAGCTTAGACTTTGTGGCAGCATTCTGTTCCTTATCATGTCACTACGGGGATAGAAAACGCACCAACTCCATCTACTGGCCAACATGATGCCTGAACATGATGCTTCACCCTCTTCCAACCTCAGAATCACCCTGGGGTGCAGTCACATCCTGAGAACACCTGCCCAGGGTATAGTCCATCAGCCCTGAGACCGCCCCCCACTATCCCACCCAGAGAACTAGTCAGGCAGATGCAAACAAGCTCAATATTTGATGGTTAGTGTGAAAAGGATTTGCATTTATATAGTGCCTTTCATAACTGTCCCAAAGTGCTTCACAGTCAAACTGAGATAAGTTTGAAGTGCAGCCACTATTGTAGTGTAGGAAACACAGCTGCCAATTATGTGCACAGGAAGATCCCATCAATAGCAATGCGATAATTACGGATTCTCCATTGATTATGCCTTTGCGGACTCTGTGAAAGATTCTATCTAATTGGTCCCACTCCCCTCCCTTTTCCTCGTGGTCCTATTAATTGTTAACATAGAAACATAGAAGAAAGGAGCAGGAGGAGGCCATTCGGCCCTTCGAGCCTGCTCCACCATTCATCATGATCATGACTGATCGTCCAACTCAATAGCCTAATCCTGCTTTCAACCTAATAATCTTTGATCCCATTCACACCAAGTTCTATATCCAGCCGCCTCTTGAATACATTCAATGTTTTGACATCAACTACTTCCTGTGGTAATGAATTCCACAGGCTCACCACTCTTTGGGTGAAGAAATGTCTCCTCATCTCCATCTTAAATGGTCTACCCCAAATCCTCAAACTTTGACCCCCTGGTTCTGGACACCCCCAACATCGGGAACATCCTTCCTGCATCTACCCTGTCTAGTCCCGTTAGAATTTTATAAGTCTCTATGAGATCCCCCCCTCATTTGTCTGAACTCCAGCGAAAACAATCCTAACCTCGTCAACCTCTCCTCATACATCAATCCCGCCACCCGGAATCAGCCTGGAAAACCTTTAAGTATTTATTCAATTGCCCTTTGTAAATTTACTGATGAATCTGCTCCCACTGTCCTTTCAGACAACGTATTCCAGATTGCAACAACTCGCTGCATAAAAAAAACATTCTTATCACCTCTTGGTTATCTAAACCCGCCTGCCCTCAAACCCTCAATTCTCTCCTTATTTCCCTTCATCAAAACCCAGCCCGTCACAAGGAGCATTTGCTCAATAGATTGTTAACAGAATATACAGTCTGATGTTTTGCTACATTTCTCCTGTTGTCACTTACCCATCTTTGTACTTTGTGGATGAGGTCACATATCCTACTGACCATCTTCAACCCATTGTCGGAGAATTCCTGGCAGAAGGTGTTCTCGATGTATTCGTAATATTTTATAATCACTTCCCTGAATGTGAAAGTTGACACATCACCCATTAGTTCATGTAAGACAAGTTGTTCGGCGTGGAGGGTGTGAGTGGGGATGTGAGTGGGCGGGGGGGGGAGGGGGGGGGGGGGGGGGCGGGTGGGGGTGGGGGGGGTGGTGGTATGCAAGTGGTGATTTGGTTTCTTCATCTTTAGTGGGGAAACGCAGTGATTTGATTTGATTTATTATTGTCACATGTATTAGCATACAGTGAAAAGTATTGTTTCTAGCGCGCTATATAGACAAAGCATACTGTTCATAGAGAAGGAGACGAGAGAGTGCAGAATGTAGTGTTACAGCCATAGCTAGGGTGTAGAGAAAGATCAACTCAATGTAAGGTAAGTCCATTCAAAAGTCTGTCAGCAGCAGGGAAGAAGGTGTTCTTGAATCGGTTGGTACGTGACCTCAGACTTTTGTATCTTTTTCCTGACGGAAGAAGGTGGAAGAGAGAATGTCCGGGGTGCATGGGGCCCTTTTTTATGCTGGCTGCTTTGCTGAGGCAGTGGGAAGTGTAGACAGAGTCAATGGATGAGAGGCTGGTTTGCGTGATGGATTGGGCTACGTTCACGACCTTTTGTAGTTCCTTGCAGTGAACCCTCAATCCAGGGGGAGCTACATTCTAAAGTTGGGGGTCCTCGTCAATAAATCACAATAAGCTAGCAAGCAAGTTCAGCTTGTAATTGGGAAGGCAAATGAAATGTTGGCCTTTATTTCAAAGGGAGTGGAGTGTAAAAATAGGGAAGTCTTGCTAACGCTACGAAGCACCAGTTAGCCCACATCTGGAATACTGTGAACGGTTTTGGTTCCCTGATCTAAAGAGACATACTGGTATTGGAGGCAGTCCAGAGAAGGTTCACTCGGTTGATCCTGGATATGGAGAAATTTTCTTATGAGGAGAGGTTGAGAAGTTTGGTCCTGCATTCATTGGAGCTTAGAAGAATGAGAGGCTACTTTGTTGAGACATATAAGGCCAGAATTTTACCGTCCCACCCAATCGGAGCGGGTGAGGGGCGGACCATGGAAAGGTCTGTTAACCTCGGGCATGGCAGTTTCAGGACGAGAAAGGCCATAAAATCCCACCCTTATAGGATTCTCAGGGGGCTTGACAAGGTTAAGAGGGTGTGGGAGGGTCCAGGACCAGAGGGTATAATCAGGGAGTATAAGGAGGTCACTCATTGAAGACAGAGATGAGGAGGAATTTCTTCTCTCAGAGAGGAGTGAATCTGTGGAATTCTTTACCGCAGAGGGCTGTAGAGGCTGGGTCGTTAAGTATGTTCAAACTGAGATAAACAGATTTTCAATCAGTAAGGGAATCGAGGATTATGGGGTTAAGGTGGGAAAGTGGAGTTAAGGATTATTTTACCAGATCAGCCATAATCTCACTGAATGGCAGAGTAGACTCGATGGGCCGAATGGCCTATTTCTGCTCCTATGCCTTTTGGTCTTGTGCTCTAAAAGTGAGGGGCTGAAAGAAGGACAAAAATGCTGGAAAAACTCAGCACCGCGCTGCCTTCCAACATTTCACTGCGTGAATTTATCTCCAATAATCTGTCAATATCTCGCATTGCTGATACCAACTGATCACAAGGTTCTGATTTGAGGAATATCGCCCAGTGAGGAAGCAGGCTGAAAACTGTAATTCTCAATCCTCTCGGCAAATTCACTTCTAATTTCTTCAGTGCCTTTATCCAAACCTCTGCTGCCCATTTACCGTAACTGGCACCAAGTCTCACTCACCCATCTTCTCCCGTGTGTTCACTGATCCACACTAACCTCGCTGTCTGGCAACTCTACAATCTTAAAATACCTTCCTCCTCTTCATATCACCCCTCCGTTCCTCTGTACCCTCCTCGTGCCTCACAACCTTCCAAGATCTCGACACTCCAACAATGGTTCTTGCGTGTTACCAAATTTAATTTCTCCGCCATTGGTGAAAGCACCTTCAGGCGCAGAGGCTCCAAGCGCTGGAATCCCCTCCCCAAACCTCTTCACCTCTCTCTCCTCCTTTAAAACCTACCTCTCGAACCAAACTCTGGCCATCTATCCTAACATCTCCTCAAGTGCCCTGGAGTCAAACCTGTCTGATAATCGCCAGGTAAGTTTGACGGGAAATGTTAATTTTGTTGACTTGGTTAAAGGGATTAATAAATATAAGTTGTTACTGTTGAAAGCAAGGAAACTCCTCCACAGGTAACTGAGAATTACATAGAAAATTAAAGCCCAGAAAAAGGTCATTTGGCCCAATGAATCTGTGCTGGTATCCTCTACACAAGCCTCCTTCCATTCCATATACCACATCTTCAGAATATTTTTCTATTCCCTTTTCTCTCACGTACCTGTCTAGTTTTCGTTTGAAAATACCAAAGCTATTTGCCTTAAATACTGAACCAGGAAGAAAAACAGAGCAACTGGGGAAGGACATAAGCTCAAGCTTGGAGTTAGCTGGGATGTGAAGATTTCCTGGGGGCAGAGTTTGGGCCAGTCAGCCCCTCAAGCTTGTTCCACTACACAAGAGGAGGCGGTGGCCTAGTGGTATTATCGCTAGACTATTAATCCAGAAACTCAGCTAAAGTTCTGGGGACCTGGGTTCAAATCCCGCCACGGCAGATGGTGGAATTTGAATTCAATAAGGAAAAATATCTGGAATTAAGAATCGATTGATGACCATGAAACCATTGTCGATTGTCGGAAAAAGCCACTTACTTCACTAATGTCCTTTAGGGAAGGAAATCTGCCGTCCTTACCTGGTCTGGGCACTGATCTCAGAGATCAGTGCTGGGTCCACTGTTATTTGTCATTTATATTAATGATTTGGATGAGAATATAGGAGGCATGGTTAGTAAGTTTGCAGATGACACTAAGATTGGTGGCATAGTGGACAGTGAAGAAAGTTATCTCCAATTGCAACGGGATCTTGATCAATTGGGCCAGTGGGCTGACAAATGGCAGATGGAGTTTAATTTAGACAAATGCGAGGTGATGCATTTTGGTAGATTGAATCAGGGCAGGACTTACTCAGTTAATGATAGGGTGTTGGGGAGAATTAAAGAACAAAGAGATCTAGGGGTACATGTTCATAGCTCCTTGAAAGTGGAGTCACAGGTGGACAGAGTGGTGAAGAAAGCATTTGGCATGCTTAGTTTCATAGGTCAGAACATTGAATACAGGAGTTGGAATGTCTTGTTGAAGTTGTACAAAACATTGGTAAGGCCACACTTGGAATATTGTGTGCAATTCTGGTCACCCTATTATAGAAAGGATATTATTAAATAAACTAGATATAAACTAGAAAGAGTGCAGAAAAGATTTACTAGGATGCTACCGGGACTTGATGGATTGAGTTATAAGGAGAGGCTGGATAGACTGGGACTTTTTTCTCTGCAGTGTAGGAGGCTGAGGGGTGATCTTATAGAGGTCTATAAAATAATGAGGGGCATTGATCAGCTAGATAGTCAATATCTTTCCCCAAAGGTAGGGGAGTCTAAAACTAGAGGGCATAGGTTTAAGGTGAGAGGGGAGAGATACAAAAGTGTCCAGAGGGGCAATTCTTTCTCACAGAGGGTAGTGAGTGTCTGGAACGAGCTGCCAGAGGTAGTAGTAGAGGCGGGTACAATTTTGTCTTTTAAAAAGCATTTAGATAGTTACATGGGTACGGTGGGTATAGAGGGATATGGGCCAAATGCGGGCAATTGGGATTAGCTTAGGGGTTTTAAAAAATAATGGGTGGCATGGACAAGTTGGGCTGAAGGGCCTGTTTCCATGCTGTAAACCCCTATGACTCGATGTGACTCCAGAGCCACAGCAGTGATAGATAGGTTCTTGACTAATAAGGGGATCAGGGGTTATGGGGAAAAGGCAGGAGAATGGGGATGAGAAAAATATCAGCCATGATTGAATGGTGGAGTAGACTCGATGGGTGGAATGGCCTAATTCTGCTCCTATGTCTTATGGTCTTATGTGGTTGACTCCCAACTGCTCTCCAAGGGCAACTAGGGATGGGCAATAAATGCTGGCCAGCCAGTGACACCCATATCCCAGGAGCGGCATGGTGGCACAGAGGTTAGCACTGCTGTCTCACAGCACCAAGGACCCGGGTTCGATTCCCAGCTTGGGTCATTATCTGTGTGGAGTTCGCACGTTCTCTCCATATCTGCGTGGGTTTCCTCCGGGTGCTCCAATTTTCTCCCACAGTCCAAAGATGAGTGGGTTCGGTTGATTGGTCATGCTAAATTGCCCCTTAGTGTCAGGGGGATTAGCAGGATAAATACAGAGGTATACAGGGATAGGGCCTGGGTGGGATTGTTGTCAGTGCAGCCTCGATGGGCCAAATGGCCTCCTTCTGCACTGTAGGGATTCTGTGATTCATTCCATTTTTCAATGATGTCCCACAAATGAGTTTTTAAAAAGTTCAATTGTCGCTGATCTCTGATCTAACCAGAGCTCGCAAAAATCTGTCAACCTCAGTTTTGAAATGAACAATTTATCCAGCATCTATTTGTGGGAGAGAGTTCCAAACTTCTATCGCCCTTTGTCTTGGACAGTATTTCCTCATTTCACTGCTGAAGGACCTGCCGCTAAGTCTTTCAGTGTCAGCGCTGGGCCGTCAGAGGCTCCATGCAGAAAATAAAAACTTGCAAACCTTGAATGTTGAGGGTAGTTCTGCTGAACACCTTCGATTATCTTGGAGAGAGAGTCAGCACCCACGGGATTGGATCCGGTTCTATCCTGAATCCCGGTTTCAGGCCACAGGGGGAGTGAACGCTGAAGATAAAAGGGACAGAGAACGTCAATTCCCCAAGGAGACAGGGTGACTGAAAATACAAAACAGCTGGTGAGGCCACACCTGGAGTACTGTGCACAGTTTTGGTCTCCTTACTTGAGAAAGGATATACTGGCACTGGAGGGGGCGCAGAGGAGATTCACTAGGTTGATTCCGGAGTTGAGAGGGTTGGCTTATGAGGAGAGACTGAGTAGACTGGAATTCAAAAGAATGGGGAGAGATCTTATAGAAACATATAAGATTATGAAGGGGATAGATAAGATAGAAGCAGGGAAGTTGTTTCCACTGGCGGGTGAAACTAGAACGAGGGGGCATAGCCTCAAAATAAGGGGGAGCAGATTTAGGACTGAGTTGAGGAGGAACTTCTTCACACAAAGGGCTGTGAATCTGTGGAATTCCCTGCCCAGTGAAGCAGTTGAAGCTACCTTGTTGAATGTTTTTAAGGCAAGGATCGATACATTTTTGAACAGTAAAGGAATTAAGTGTTATGGTGAGCGGGCGGGTAAGTGGAGCTGAGTCCACAAAAAGATCAGCCATGATCTTATTGAATGGCGGAGCAGGCTCGAGGGGCCAGATGGCCTACTCCTGCTCCTAGTTCTTATTAGACTCAGATGGATGGATTTACAGAATTTAAAATTCAAAATACAGCCAATTCGATCTCATTAATAAACATTTGTGTAAATAAATAATCTGTCCCTCACTTCCAAATGCACTTACCATCAAAACAACTCAGAGAATCATAGAATCCCTGCAGTGCAGAAAGAGGCCATTTGGCCCATCGAGCCTGCACTGACAACAATCCCACCCAGGCTCTAGCTCCATCACCCCACATATTTACCCTGCTAATCCAATGGCTAATCAACCGAACTCACAGGACTTAAGCATTTACCCAAGTAAATAGTGGAAATGGGTAACTAAATAGCACACTGGATAAAGCATTATCTGGTGTCGTACAAACACCAAACAACAACTTGCATTTTGTGGCAATACGTATCCACGTCGCTTTGGAAAGTTGCCACTGACTGCGCTTCCACTGCTCGTTCAGGCAGTACATTCCAGATCAGAAGAACTGCCCGTGCTCAGAAAAAAACTTCTCATTTCTCTCTATCGTTTTTTTGTCATCTGCCACAAGGAGCATTGGATCTATAAATTGTTAAGGCAACGTAGAGTTTGATGTTTTGTTACTTTTTTTGTGCTGTCACTCACTTGTCCTTGTGCATCATGGATGAAGTCGCATATCCTACTGACCATCACCAATCCATCGTCGGAGAATTCCTGGCTGCAGTTGTTTCTGATGTATTCGTAATATTTCATTATCACTTCCCTGAATTACAGATTACCCGTTAGTTTACATAAGACAAGTTGCTCGGGCTGGAGGGTGGGTGTGAGCTTGTGGTGATATTTATTCTTTGTTGACAATATTGGCATACAGGATAACCCGGTGAACTCTCCGCCCACAGGGAGCTACATTCAGAGTGCAGTGGTGTTATCATAGAATCCCGACAGTGCAGAACGAGACCATTCGGCCCATCGAGTCTGCACCGACCACAATCCCACCCAGTCCCTATCCCGGCAGCCCCTGACACTCAGGGGCAATTTAGCACGGCCAATCCACCTAACCCCGCACATCTTCGGAGTGTGGGAGGAAACCAGAGCACCCGGAGGAACCCCACGCAGACACGGGGGGGAATGTGCAAACTCCACACAAACTCCAAGCCAGGAATCGAACCCGGATCCCTGGCAACTGTGAGGCAACAGTGCTAACCCCTGTGCCACTGTGACGCCCATGTTATGACCACAGCAGATGTTAATAACTAAGTAAATCGTATACCAGAGAGAAACTTGGCTTACGGATCACAGCTTTTTTTTGTATTCCAAAAACAAGAAGAAAACATACTGATCTCAGCTGCAAGAAGTCCAGTGACACTTTCAGGATTTTATAAATTATATGCAAAGGATTGAGTAAAAATAGAAAAGAAAACTTAAACATTCAAGATTACAGTTATATAGTTATAATGAGTCTTACAAAACATTCCCCCTCCCCCCAAAAAGGCTCCCTATTTGGTCGGGCCCACATGCTTATTTATTAGTGTCACAAGTAGGCTTACAGTAACACTGCAATGAAGTTACTATGAAAACCCCCGAGTCACCACACTCCGGCGTCTGTTCTGGTACACCGGGGAAGAATTTAGCATGGCCGATGCACCTAACCAGCACGTCTTTCAGACTGTGGGAGGAAACCAGAGCACCCAGAGGAAACCCACGCCGACACGGGGAGAACATGCAGACTCCACACAGACAGCGGTCCAAGCTGGGAATTGAACCCGGGTCTCTGGCGCTGTGAGGTAGCAGTGCTAACCACTGTACCACTGTTAACACATTCTCTCATAGGTGTTTAACTTTAAAATGCAGTAATATTACCCAAGCCAAAACCGCTGCCGCTTTAATAAAAGGTTTACCATTCAACCTCCTAAACTACCTTTCACTCTACCGTGGGAATCCAAGAAACTTCAGACCAAGACAGCCTCGGTCTTCCCTGACTTGACTGGATGGCAGATTCAAACTGCACCGTCTCCCATTCCCAAGCTGTTTCCAACAGGTCTTCCCCACACATCCAACTACAAATCAGCTCAACAACTCTCCTTGCATATCCTTTTTCACTTTCATCCTCAATTCCATTGTTCTCAGCACTTCTTTGAACTTAACTTGCCCAAAATATAAACGTTTTTCAGGTCTTTTCTATTGCCCTCACTTTTGGGATCAAATAAAATGTAATAACCTTCCCTTGTTTACTTGTGAAATCTTTACAAGCCTTTTATTCCCCATTGAAATTTAACCGCTGAAAAACTAAGTCCATCTCTACCTCCTAATGCAAATTTCTAAAGTTGATTTATTTACTTATAAACCCACTTGACTGCAGCTTCATTACAAATGTGTGCATTTAGCATCTTCACTCCTTTCATCCCTCAACTCTTCCAGACAGGCTGTCTCCATTAACCTTTTCCCAGCTTAATTAAATCATTTACACTTATACACAAACACAGCCGTCTTTACAGAAAAGCACAATATCCCCAAATTTATACATTTTTTTAGAAACATCCATTCTCACAGGGCTCAAAAACAGAACCGCAACACCAGGTACACCAATCGGCTGAAAAAAGAACATAACAGCTGGAAAAACTCAGCACCGCGCTGCCTTCCAACGTGTCACTGCGTGAATCTATCTCCAATTCTCCAATAATTTGCCAATATCTGATGTTGCTGATATCAACTGATCTCGATGTTTTGATTTGAAGAATGTCGCCCAGTGAGGAATCATAGAATCCCTACAGTGTCGAAGAAGCTATTTGGCCCATTGTGTCTGCACTGATTCTCCAACAGAGCATCTTACCCAGGCCCTATCCCTCGCTCTGTCCTCATAGCCCACACCTTTACTCCAATAATCCCCCCTAACCAACACATCTTGGGATACTAAGGGGCAATTTAGCATGGCTAATCCACCTAACACACACATCTTTGGACTGTGGGAGGAAACCGGAGCACAGAGGAAACCCACGCAGACACGGGGAAAACATGCAAACTCCACACAGACAGTGACGTGGGGCCAGAATTGAACCCAGGTCCCCGGCACTGTGAGGTAGCCGTGCCTAGTGGAAGCTGCTCCAAAAACTGTTATTCTCATTCCAGTCATCAAATTCACTTCTAATTTCCTAAGCGCCTTTTTCCAAATCTCTGCTGCCCATAAACCCTAACTGGCACCAAGTCCCATTCACCCATTTCCCCCTCTGTATTGAGAACTCAGTCCACCAATCCCTAGATTGGACCTGGGTTCGATTCCCGGTTTGGGTCACTGTCTGTGTGGAGTTTGCACATTCTCCTCGTGTCTGCGTGGGTTTCCTCCGGGTGCTCCGGTTTCCTCCCACAGTCCAAAGATGTGCGGGTTAGGTTGATTGGCCATGCTAAAATTGCCCTTAGTGCCCTGGGATGCATAGGTTAGAGGGATTAGTGGGTAAATATATGGGGGTAGGGCCTGGGTAGGATTGTGGTCGGTGCAGACTCGATGGGCCGAATGGCCTCTTTCTGTGCTGTAGGGATTCTAAGATTCTAGATCCCATCTCTATCCCTCTCTGAGGCAAAAGTCTGAGATTAAGGCACTCTACTTTCAATCTTGGTTTCATATTTGATCCCAAGTTGAGTTTCCGACCCCATCCCCCCCTCCCCTCCCCTCCCCTCCCCTCCCACCCCATCACCAGGAACACCTGATTCTACCCCCCTCACATCGCCCGGCTTCACTCCTGATTCAGCTCATCCACTGCTGAAACCCTCACCCATGCCAACCTTACCTCTAGACTGGGTCATTCCAATTGGCTGGTCTCCCACCTTCTACCCTCCATGGATTTGAAGTCACCCAAAGTTCTGCTGTCATGTCTTAACTTGTAGAACGTCCCATTCCACTACCACGCCTTTGCTCACCGACCTACACTGGCTTCTGGACAACCTTGATCAAATTCTCATCCTCTTCTTGTCTCCTTTCATGAGTTCATTACTCCCCATCTCCTCAAACTCTATTATCCTTCAAGATATCCATGTTGTCCTCACTTTGCCCTTTAGTGCATCTTCAATTGTAACTGCTCGACTGTTGATGGCTATGCCTGCCCCAGGCTCTGAAATCCCCGTCCCTACACCACTCCTCCCAAATACTGCACTCCTTTAAAACACTTCTTAAGATTATGAGAGGCATGGACAGAGTGGATAGTCAGAAGCTTTTTCCCAGGGTGGAAGAGTCAATTACGAGGGGGCACAGGTTTAAGGTGCGAGGGGCAAGGTTTAAAGGAGATGTACAAGGCAAGTTTCTTTTACACAGAGGGTGGTGGGTGCCTGGAACTCGCTGCCGGGGGAGCTCAAGGGCAATTAGGGATGGGCAACAACTGCTGGCCCAGCCAGCGACCCCACATCTCATGGCACAATAAATAAAACCAGTCTCTTGGGCCTGTTCCACTATTCAGTGAGATCACGGTTGATTTCTGACCTAACTCCAGATACCCGCCTTTGCCCCTTATCCCTTAATGCCATTGTTTAAAGTTTATTTATTTACTAGTGTCACAAGTAAGGCTTATATTAACACCGCAATGAAGTTACTGTGAAGTTCCCCTAGTCGCCATGTTCCAGCACCTGTTCAGGTCAATGTATCCTAACCAGCACGTCTTTCAGACTGTGGGAGGAAACTGGAGCACCCGGAGGAAACCCACGCAGACACGGGGAGAATGTGCAAACTCCACACACACAGTGACCCAAGCCGGGAATCGAACCGGGATCCCTGGCGCTGTGAGGCAGCAGTGCTAACCACTGTGCCACCGTGCCGCTTTGGTTAAAAATCTGACAATCTCAGTTCTAAAATCAACAATTTATCCAACATCCACTGCCACTTGTGGGAGAGAATTCCAAACTTCTATCGCCCTTTGTCTTAAACAGTATTTCCTCATTTCACTGCTGAAGGACCTGCCGCTAATTCTTTCAGTGTCAGCGCTGGGCCGTCAGAGGCTCCATGCAGAAAATAAAAACTTGCAAACCTTGAATGTTGAGGGTAGTTCTGCTGAACACCTTCGATTATCTTGGAGAGAGAGTCAGCACCCACGGGATTGGATCCGGTTCTATCCTGAATCCCGGTTTCAGGCCACAGGGGGAGTGAACGCTGAAGATAAAAGGGACGGAGAACGTCAATTCCCCAAGGAGACAGCACATTAGACTCAGATGGATGGATTTATAGAATTTAAAATTCAAAATACAACCAATTCCTACCTTCGATCTCATTAATAAACATTTGTGTAAATAAATGATCTGTCCCTCACTTCCAAACGCACTCACCCTCAAAACAACTCATAGAATCCCTACAGTGCAGAAAGAGGCCATTCAGCCCATCGAGGCTGCACCGACCACAATCCCACCCAGGGCCTATCCCCATAACCCCAGATATTCACCCTGCTAATCCCCCGATACTAAGGGGCAAATTAGCATGGCCAATCAACCTAGTTCACAGGCATTAAGTATTTACCCAAGTAAACAGTGCAATTAATCGATATTGGATGAATGAAAATAAAAATCTGGAAAAATATCGCCCGTCGTAACTTTCACCCAACAATGAGAGTTACCAACTGTGATTAAATCTATTCCTGGAGGTTTCAACACATGACTTGCCGCCGCACTCCGTCCAATCGTTGGCCAATGTATTCATTCTTGTCAAACAGAAATAGAAAATGCTGGAAAATCTCAGCAGGTCTGACAGCATCTGTGGAGAGAGAATAGAGCCAACGTTTCGAGTCTAGATGACCTTTCATTGGAATTCAGTACCACAAGAAGTAGTTGATGCCAAAACGTTGAATGTACTCAAGAGGCGGCTGGATATAGGACTTGGGGTGAAGGGGATCAAAGGTTATGGGGAGAAAGCAGGATTAGGCTATTGAGTTGGACGATCAGCCATGGTCATGATGAACGGTGTAGCAGGCTCGAAGGGCCGAATGGCCTCCTCCTGCTCCTATCTTCTATGTTTCTATAAGGAGATATTCGGACCTATGAACAATAGCCTGGACAACGGGGTAGATTGCAAGCAGCAGCTTAAAGGAGCGAGAGGTGGGAAGGTTTAGGGAGGGAATTCCAGAGCTCAGGAATGTGTGAGTAATGCACTGGGTTAGACACCGATCTGTCACCCCCAGCAGCTAAGCTCAAAAGTAGCACAGGCAGAAGTGAAGCTGCCTCTGACTCCAGCTGTCCCGTGGCTCCACTTAACTCGGAAGCAAACACTGAAGCAGCACCGAACTCCCACAACCCCGCCCCCTACTGATCATCTCCCCACAGACACCTGAAAGAGCACTAAGAATTCTCACAACACCAGGTTAAAGTCCAACAGGTTTATTTGGTAGCACGAGCTTTTGGAGCGCCACTCCTTCATCAGGTGAGTGAAGAGTTGTGTTCACTCACCTGATGAAGGAGCAGCGCTCCGAAAGCTTATGCTGCCAAATAAACCTGTTGGACTTTAACCTGGTGTTGTGAGACTTCTTACTGTGCTTACCCCAGTCCAACGCTGGCATCTCCACATCATGCCTGAAAGAGGACATGGAAAAACATGAGCATTTTCTGGAGTATTTTGGTGGGACATTATTGGGACGAGCAGAGGCTCAGGCTCAGTGCACAGCACTCAGAGCGGTTCTGGTCCCACTCTGGAGACTTGACTTTAATCCAGGCTGACACTCCAAGGCAGTACCAAAGCAGTGTAGCACAGTCAGAGGTGCCATCCAACCCTTCTGGTGTCAGTCCATCAATAACACCATAACACATAGGAGCAGAAGTAGGCCATTCAACCCATTAAGTCTGCTCCACCATTCCTATAATCCCTACAGTGTAGAAGGAGGCCATTCAACCCATTGAGTCTGCTGCACCATTCCCATAATCCCCACAGTGCAGAAGGAGGCCATTCAGCCCACTGAGTCTGCACCAATTTCCCAAAAGAGTATTTTATCTAGGCCCACAGTAATCCCATGCATTTACCATGGCTAATTCACTTAATCTACACATTTATGGACACTTAAGGGGCAATTTACCGTGGGCAATCCACCTAACCCGCACACCTTTGGACTGAGAAAGGAAATCGGAGCACCCGGCGGAAACCCACACAGACACGGGGAGAACGTGTAAATCTCACACAGACAGTGACCCGAGGCCAGAATTTATCCTGGGTCCTTGGCGCTGTGAGGCTGCAGTGCTAACCCACTGTGCCACCATGCCGAATGTTGGAGTTTCTCTCAAAAAGGTGGAGTATAAAAATAGAGAAGACTTGCTAAATCTATATAAGGCACTCGTGAGATGGCAGCTGCAATGTTGTGAACAGTTTTGGTTCTCTTATCTAGGGAAAGATATACAGGAATTGGACACAGTCCAGAGAAAGTTCACTGGGTTGATCCGGGTATGAAGGGACTTTTTTATGTGGAGAGGTTGAGTGGGTTGGGCCTGTACTCATTGGAGTTTAGAAGAATGAGAGGCAACTTTATTGAGACATGTCGGATTCTCAGGGTCTGACAGGGTGGATGCTGAGAGGCTGTTTCCCCTTGTGAGAGAGTCTAGGACCAGAGGACATAATCTCAGAGTAAAGGGTCTCCCATTGAAGAGAGAGATGAGGAGGAATTTCTCCTCTCAGAGTGAATCTGTGGAACTCTTTACCACAGAGGCCTGTAGAGGCTGAGAGGGACTTTTTAATGACGTTATTACATTATTCCATTGAGTATGTTCAAGGCTGAGAGAGACAGTTTTTAATCAGTAAGGGAAATCGAGGGGATAAGGTGGGAAAGTGGAGTTGAGGATTATTGAGTCATAGAGTCATCGAGGTTTACAGCATGGAAACAGGCCCTTCGGCCCAACTTGTCCATGCCACCCTTTTTTTTTAAACCCCTAAGCTAATCCCAATTGCCTGCATTTGGCCCATATCCCTCTATACCCACCGTACCCATGTAACTATCTAAATGCTTTTTAAAAGACAAAATTGTACCCGCCTCTACTACTACCTCTGGCAGCTTGTTCCAGACACTCACCACCCTCTGTGTGAAAAAATTGTCCCTCTGGACACTTTTGTATCTCTCCCCTCTCACCTTAAACCTATGCCCTCTAGTTTTAGACTCCTCTACCTTTGGGAAAAGATATTGACTATCTAGCTGATCTGTGCCCCTCATTATTTTATAGACCTCTGTAAGATCACCCCTCAGCCTCCTACGCTCCAGAGAAAAAAGTCCCAGTCTATCCAGCCTCTCCTTATAACTCAATCCATCAAGTCCCGGTAACATCCTAGTAAATCTTTTCTGCACTCTTTCTAGTTTAATAATACCCTTTCTATAATAGGGTGACCAGAATTGCACACAGTATTCCAAGTGTGGCCTTACCAATGTCTTGTACAACTTCAACAAGACATTCCAACTCCTGTATTCAATGTTCTGACCGATGAAACCAAGCATGCCAAATGCCTTCTTCACCACTCTGTCCACCTGTGACTCCACTGTCAAGGAGCTATGAACATCTACTCATAGATCACTTTGTTCTTTAATTCTCCCCAACGCCCTACCACTAACTGAGTAAGTCCTGCCCTGGTTCAATCTACCAAAATGCATCACCTCGCATTTGTCTAAATTAAACTCCAACTGCCATTTGTCAGCCCACTGGCCCAATTGATCAAGATCCCGTTGCAATTGGAGATAACTTTCTTCACTGTCCACTATGCCACCAATCTTAAACTTAATCTGCAAACTTACTAATCATGCCTCCTATATTCTCATCCAAATCATTAATATAAATGACAAATAACAGTGGACCCAGCACTGATCCCTGAGGCACACCGCTGGTCACAGGCCTCCAGGTTGAAAAACAATTCTCTACAACCAATCTGTCAAGAAGCCAATTTTGTATCCATTTAGATACCTCACCCTGGATCCGGTGAGATTTAACCTTATGCAGCAACCTACCATGCGGTACCTTGTCAAAGGCCTTGCTAAAGTCCATGTAGACAACATCAACTGCACTGCCCTCATCTACCTTCTTGGTTACCCCTTCAAAAAACTCAATCAAATTTGTGAGACATGATTTTCCACTCACAAAGCCATGCTGACTGTCCCTAATCAGTACTTGCGTCTCTAAATGCCTGTAGATCCTGTCTCTCAAAATACCTTCCAACAATTTACCCATCACAGATGTGAGGCTCACTGGCCTGTAGTTCCCAGGCTTTTCCCTGCAGCCCTTTTTAAACAAAGGCACAACATTTGCCAGTCTCCAATCTTCAGGCACCTCACCCGTGACAATCGATGATTCAAATATCTCGGCTAGGGGACCCACAATTTCCTCCCTAGCCTCCCACAATGTCCTGGGATATACTTCATCAGGTCCCGTAGATGTATCTACCTTGATGCGCTTTAAGACTTCCAGCACCTCTTTCTCTGTAATATGTACACTCCTCAAGACATCACTATTTATTTCCCCAAGTTCCCTAACATCCATGCTTTTCTCAACAGTAAATACTGATGAGAAATATTCATTTCGGCTCTCACCAATCTCTTGTGGATCCGCACATAGATGACCTTGTTGATCCTCAAGAGGCCCTACTCTCTCCCTTGTTACTCTTTTGCCCTTTATCTATTTGCAGAAGCTCTTTGGATTCTCCTTTGCCTTATCTGCCAAAACAATCTCATGTCCCCTTTTTGCCCTCTTGATTTCTCTCTTAACTCTACTCCTACACTCCCTATACTCTTCAGGGGATTCATTTGATCCCAGCTGCCTATGCATGTCATGTGCCTCTTTCATCTTCTTGACCAGGGCCTCAATATCCTGAGTCATCCAGGGTTCCCGACTTCTGCCAGCCTTGCCCTTCACTCTAAGAGGAATGTGTTTACTCTGAACCTTGGTTAACACACTTTTGAAAGTCTGCCACTTACCAGACATCCCTTTGCCTTCCCACAGACTCCCCCAATTAACTTTTGAAAGTTCCTGTCTGATACCATCAAAATTGGCCTTGCCCTAATTTAGAATTTTAACTTTTGGGCCAGACCTATCATTCTCCATAGCTATCTTAAAACCAATAGAATTATGGTCACTGGTCCCAAAGTGATCCCTTACTAACACTTCTGTCACCTGCCCTTCCTTATTTCCCAAGAGGAGGTCAAGTTTTGCCCCCTCTCTAGTCGGGCCATCTACATACTGAATGAGAAATTCCTCCTGAATACATTCAACAAATTTCTCTCCATCCAACCCACTAATGTCACATTATCACATTAGATCAGCCATGATCTCAGTCTATTGAGAGGCAGTGGCAGAGTGGTATTGTTGCTGGATTAGTCACCCAGAGACCATGGTAAAGCTCTGGCACCTGGGCTGAAATCCCATCACGGCAGATGACGCAACTTAAATTAAGCGACATGGTGGCACTGTGGTTAGCACTGCTGCCTCACAGCGCCAGGGACCCGGGTTCAATTCTGGCCTTGGGTAATTGTGTGGAGTTTTCACATTCTCCCCGTGTCTGCGTGGGTTTCCTCTGGGTGCTCCAGTCTCCTCCCACACTCAAAAAACGTGCGGGTTAGATGCCATACTAAATTGCCCCTTGTCAGGCATGACGAGGGGAGGTGGGGGCTGCCTTGTAATCAATACCTCATTGTGCCTAGAATTAGCTACACGAGCGAGTTTCTGCTCCCCGGACCTAGAATACCTGAAGCTAAAATGCCGCTCCTTGCTAACTTCCGCGGGAGTTCACCTCTGATATCCTGACAGCAGTTTACATCCCACCCCACGCGGATGTGAAGAGCGCGCTGGACGAAATATACACCACTACAAATAGCCTCGAGACGAAACATCCCGAGGCCTTGTTCATCGTGGCCGGGACTTCAATCAGGCCACGCTCAAGAGCGTACTATCAAGTTACCACCAACACGTCTCCTGCTCCACCAGAGGCACAAACATCCTAGACCATCGCTACACAAATATCAAACATGCCTACCGCTCTATCGCCCGCCCACACTTTGGCAAATCAGACCACAAGGCTGTGCTCCTGCTCCCAGCTTACAAGCAAAAACTGAAGCGGGAGAATCCGTCAAAGAGAGTCGTGCAATGTTGGTCTGAGGAATCAGATGATCTCCCACAGGACAGCTTAGAATCAGTGGACTGGTCAGTATTTTAAAACCCTCTGTGACCAGCCTGAACGAGTACGCCACTACAGTAAGTGACTTCATTAGTAAGTGTGTAGAAGACTGTGTGCCAAAGAAGCAAATCTGTGTGTTTCCCAACCGGAAACCATGGATGAACAGGGATATCCACTGCTTGCTGAAGTCCAGATCTGAGGCATTCAAGTCAGGTGACACTGACCTATATGGAGATCTATCAAAGATGCCAAAAGACAGCACTGGATCAAGCTAGAGTCCCAGGCTAGCCACACCAACCCCCGCCGATTATGGCAAAGTCTGCAAGACATAACAGGCTACAAGATGGAGGCATGTAAAATCGCTGGCTCCAATGCACCCCTCCCTGATGAGCTCAATGCATTTTATGCCCATTTTGAGCAAGAGGTCAGCGAGAGTACGCCCTCCACCCTGGAAGTCTCGGAAGAACCTGTATCCAAGGTCACCATTGCTGACGTCAGAGCAGTCTTCTCAAAAGTCAACCCATGGAAAGCAACTAACCCGGATGGGGTACCCGGACGAGCACTCGGCTCCTGCGTGGATCAGCTGGTGGGGGTATTTGCAGATGCCATCTCCCTGGCCTGCACTCAACCCTGGACCAACTAGCTAACAAAGACACCTATGTCAGACTCCTTTTTATCAACTACAGCTCAGCCTTCAACACCATTATTCCTACAAGACTCATCTCCAAACTCCGTGGCCTGGGGCTCGGCTCCTCCCTCTGCGACTGGGTCCTAGACTTCCTAACCCACAGATCGCAGTCAGTATGGATTGGCAACAACACCTCCTCCACGATCATCCTCAACACCGGTGCCCCACAAGGCTGTGTCCTCAGCCCCCTACTGTACTCCTCATACACCTATGACTGTGTGGCCACATTCCCTTCCAACTCGATTTTCAAGTTTGCAGATGACACCATCGTTGTGGGTTGGATCTCAAACAATGATGAGACACAATACAGGAAAGAGATAGAGAATCTGGTGAACTGGTGCGGCAACAATAATCTCTCCCTCAATGTCAACAAAACGAAGGGGCAGTCATCGACTTCAGGAAGCATAGAGGAGGACATGCCCCTGTCTACATCAATGGGGACAAAGTAGAAAGGGTTCAGAGCGTCATGTTTTTGGGGGCCAGATCACCAACAACCTATCCTGGTCCCTCCACGCGAATGCTATAGTTAAGAAAGCCCACCAACGCCTCTACTTTCTCAGGACACTAAGGAAATTTGGCATGACCGCTACAACTCTCACCAACGTTTACAGATGCATTCTTTCCAGTTGTATCATAGCTTGGTGCGGCTCCTGCTCTGCTCAAGACTGCAAGAAACTACAAAGAGTAGTGAATGAAGCCCAGTCCATCACTAAAACTAGCTTCCCATCCATTGACTCTGTCTACACTTCCCGCTGCCTTGGAAAATCAGCCAGCATAATTAAGAACCCCACGCACCATTCTCTCTTCCACCTTCTTCCGTCAGGAAAAACTTACAAAAGTCTGAGGTCACGTACCAACCGACTCAAGAACAGCTTCTTCCCTGCTGCTGTCAGACTTTTGAATGGACCTACCTTGCATTAAGTTGATCTTTCTCTATACCCTAGCTATCACTGTAACACTACATTCTGCACCCTCTCCTTTCCTTCTCTATGAACGGTATGCTTTGTCTGTACAATGTGCAAGAAATAATACTTTTCACTGTATGTTAATACATGTGACAATAATAAATCAAATAAAAAATGATTTCCCCTTCATGAAGCCATGCTAACTTTGTATGATTATATTATGTATTTCTAAATGCACTGCTATTACATCCTTTATTATGGATGTGAACATTTTCACAATGACAGATGTTAAGCTAACTTTTATATGTGATTACATCCAGGGCCGCAGGAACAGGATGCGGCTATTCAGCCCTTTGAGCAAGTTCTGCCTTTCAATTTGATCATAGCTGATCTGTCTTTTAGCTTCACCTACTTGTGGGTGGCACGGTGGCACAGTGGTTAGCACTGCTGCCTCACAGCGCCACGGACCCAGGTTCAATTCCCAGCTCGGGTCACCGTCTTTGCAGAGTCTGCACGTTCTCCCCGTGTCTGCGTGGGTTCCCTCCGGATGCTCTGGTTTCCTCCCACAGTCCGGAAGACATGCTGGTTAGATGCATTACCCATGCTAAATTCTCCCTGAGTGAACCCGAACAGGTGTCAGAGTGTGGCGACTCGGGGATTTTCACAGTAACTTCATTGCAGTGTTAATGTAAGCCTACTTGTGACACTAATAAATAAACTTTTAACGTTTCCTTGGGTCAGTAAATGTTAAAAACATTGCATAACAAATATCTAGCAATCTCGCTTTTGAGGTTTTCACTTGACCTTCCCCTTCAACAGATGCCTGGGCGAAGGTGGGAGGCGGTGGAAAAAGTTCCACATTTCCGCTCGCCTCCGTGTGGTGAAGTCCTTCCTGACGTCACCCCTGTAAGGCCTGGCTCTAATTTTAAGGTGATGAATTTTTGTCCAGCAGAGGAAACTGTTTATCTTTCTCAATCGTAGCAACTCCTTTCGTTAAACACATCTCTGACCAATGGTGAAAAATGGGGACAAAATCTGCAGGAAGTGTGTGACGCAAGAGCTTCACGCAAAGCTCCACTTCAGGTTACAGTTTCACTTACGATAAAATGGTGTCCACTTCATAAACACAGTTTCTCGGCCCAGAATCGTGAACTAAGAATTTCACAACCTCAGGGCCTCCCAAAGGAATTGACAATTCAGTACTTTTGGAGCGTAGACACTTTGCACTGCAGGAAATATGGCACCCCATTTTAAAAATTTTTGTGGCACAGTGGTCAGCACTGCTGCCTCACAGCGCCAGTGACCCGGGTTCGATTCCCGGCTTGGGTCACTGTCTGTGCGGAGTCTGCACGTTCTCCCAGTGTCTGTGTGGGTTTCCTCCGGGTGCTCCGGTTTCTTCCCACAGTCTGAAAAGCGTGCTGGTTAGGGTGCATTGACCCGAACAGGCGCCGGAGTGTGGCGACTAGGGGAATTTCACAGTAACTTCATTGCAGTGTTAATGTAAGCCTACTTGTGACTAATAAATATACTTTACTTTGGGAACTGTTATAGAAAAGAAAAAGTCCTTCTGGAGTCTGTGAGGTTCAAGTTGGCACAATGTTTTTACTCGAGAATGCACAGGAGAAATTTCCCTTGGATCACTTGAGAGCTTTTCCCGTACATGCACGAATAAAGGTGTTTACTTATTGAAATTGGAGAGAAAACACAAGGCAGCATTTGTTGCCCATCGCTAACTGCCCCTGAACTGAGTCGCTCAAACACGCTGGGCGGAATTCTCCCAAAAAAATTCTAAGTGTTGAATTTGCGGGAAAACTGGAGTAATTCACGCAGTTTTTTTCAGTGGGTGTTCAGACTAGAATCTCCCGCACTCTGTCCACTGCAGAGGCCACCAGCGTGAATATCATTGGATTTCAGGGGGAGCAGCAGGATGGGAGAATCGCTCCCATTGCTGTGGCTCTGGAGTCACCCGTAAGCCAGACCAGGTAAGGATGGCAGATTTCCTTCTCTAAAAGGACATTAGTGAACCAGATGGGTTTTTACAACCATCAATGATAGTTTCATGGTGACCATTACCGAGATTAACTTTACATTCCAGATTTCATAATTGAATTTAAAGTCCACCAGTTGCTGTGGTCATATTTGAACCCCTGACACCACAGCATTTGCCTGGGTAACTCGATTATTGACCCACTGGCATCGTCACTGCACTGCCCCCTTTCCTTGATATATGCACAAAAAACCCTCAAAACAGCAATGAAACTGTTAATTTTATACAAGGTACATTTTTTGAACCAAAGGATAAATATTGGGGTGGCACAGTGGCTAGCACTGCTGCCTCACAGCGCCAGGGACCAGCGTTTGATTCCGGCCTTGGGTGACTGTGTGGAGTTTGCATATTCTCCCCGTGTCTGTGTGGGTTTCCTCCTGGTGCTCCGGTTTCCTCCCACAGTCCAAAGATGTGCAGGTTAGGTGGATTGGCCATGCTGAATTGCCCCTTAGATATGTAGGTTAGGGGAATTAACAGGGCAAATATCTGGGGTTACAGGGTGAGGGCCTGGGTAGGATGCTCTATCGGACAGTCAATGCAGATTCAATTGACCAAATGGCCTCCTTCTTCACTGTAGGGATTCTATGCATTCTATTGGGCAGGTTAGGAATACTGCAGCGAGTAACTCACCTCCTGACTCCCCAGAGCCTGTCATAGAAATCATAGAAACCCTACAGTGCAGAAACAGGCCATTCGGCCCATCAAGTCTGCACCGACCACAATCCCACCCAGGCCCTACTCCCATATCCCTACACATATTACCCGCTAATCCCTCTAACCTACGCATCTCCAGACACTAAGGGGCAATTTTAGCATGGCCAATCAACCTAACCCGCACATCTTTGGACTGTGGGAGGAAACCGGAGCACCCGGAGGAAACCCACGCAGACACGAGGAGGATGTGCAAACTCCACACAGACAGTGGCCCAAGCCGGGAATCGAACCCAGGACCCTGGAGCTGTGAAGCAGCAGTGCTAACCACTGTGTTACCGTGCCGCCCTCTACCATCTACCATCTGTCCACCATCTACAAGACACAAGTCAGGAGTGTGATGGAATACTCCCCACTTGCCTGGATGGGTGCAGCTCCAACAACACTCAAGAAGCTTGACACCATCCAGGACAAAGCAGCCCGCTTGATTGGCACCACATCTACAAACATTCACTCCCTCCACCACCGATGCTCAGTAGCAGCAGTGTGTACTATCTACAAGATGCGTTGCAGCAATTCACACCAATGATCCTTAGACAGCACCTTCCAAACCCACGACCACTTCCATCTAGAAGGACAAGGGCAGCAGATACATGGGAACACCACCACCTGCAAGTTCCCATCCAAGCCACTCATCATCCTGACTTGGAAATATATCGCCGTTCCTTCGTCAAAATTCTGGAATTCCCTCCCTAATGGCATTGTGGGTCAACCCACAGCACATGGACTGCAGTGATTTAAGAAGGCAGCTCACCACCACCTTCTCAAGGGCAACTAGGAATGGGCAATAAATGATGGCCAGCCAGCGACGCCCATGTGCCATGAATGAATTTTAAAAAAAGTTTCAGGGAGAGAGCCCCAAACCTTGTGTGAAATAGTGCCAGGGGATCTTTAATGAAAATGTTAGCCTATGAAAAGCTTTCTTCTTTTCCCAAGGCAAGAGTGCTTCCCAGTCATGATCTGTGTCCTCTGCTAGCCCCAGGTCACTTTTTTGGGTTAGCTACAGAGAGGGGTGATCTGCTTGGTGGAGTAACTCTGTTAATTCTAATGGTCTTGGTCTGGAAGTGGCGATGGGGCCAATTCTGCCAGCAACACATACAGCTGCCTAGTCTAGATACAAATGCAATAACTTACAACGGTCAAGTTTAGAAAAAAAGCACATTTGCTCCAATACCTGATATGCATGAAAATCCATTAGCAGAATGGGCACCTCTCCTCAGTGGTCAACTAGTCTTCCTGGAAGGAAGACAGAAGGATAAGAAGCACCTTTACAATGCATCATCATAAACACAGCAACTTGCAACAACACATCATCAATTTTCATTGCTGCTTCATGGGTGAGATAGAAGGGGAAATTTCTATGCACGCAAAGAATTTCCAAGGGGTTTTTCAAGTACAAGTCATAATTTTCATTTCAGGATGAGGTATAAAGAACCTCGACATTTACCACCTTAGAGAACACGGTTTTCTGAACATCAAAGACTCAATTTGTAAATCCGTCCGTCAGATCAAGAGCAGCCTGAGATTCAGCCTGGTAAATTATAACCTATAATGAAAGAAAACATACAAAGAGAGTAAGACTGAGCCAGAGGGGTTGAAACTTGCTGTCGCGTTGATTAATTTATTTTGCCGAAAATGTATTTCATTACCTTATAAATATATATCTGTGCACACACAGAAAGAAAATTCACGTGACAGGAAGCTAAATTCACTACTTCTGTTGGGTTTCAAAGCTGCCCACAAGCAGACTGCAGGACACGAGGGTGAGTGCTCATATACAATACATAACAATTAATCTACAGTTATTTCCGTTCTGAAGAGAAAAAATATATCATGCTGCTTATTTTCAGAAATATGAAGGCGACAGTGGTAGACAATTTTGGAAGAAGAATCATTTCCATGTGTGGTTTGTCCAAATGGTCGGAAGGATTTAGGAGGGAAAGGGAGGTAGATTTTATGTGTGGAGTCCTTGGTTTAACTGCTGTAATTATTGTCTAATGCTTATTATCCTTCACTGTCTTCCATCAGAATAAGTAATCTGCCTTTGTAATTTTTTTTTGTTGAGTATTTGGGTTTTTTTGGAAACACGCTTCCATTCCTACCGTGGTACAAGGATTATAAATAAAACATGGTGGTTAGCACTGCTGCCTCACAGCACCAGGGACCCGGGTTTAATTCCCGGCTTGGGTCACTGTCTGTGTGGAGTTTGCATGTTCTCCCCGTGTTTGCGCGGGTTTCCTCCGGGTGCTCCGGTTTCCTCCCACAGTCCAAAAGATGTGCTGGTTAAATGGATTGGAGTTAGGTGGATTGCTAAATTGCCCCTTAGTGTCAGGGGGACTAGCCAGGGTAAATGCGTGGGGTTGTGGGGAAAGGACCTGGGTGGGATTCTGGTCTGTGCGGACTTAATGGGCCGAATGTCGGTCGGATACTATGATTAAAATCAAATGATCAGACACGTTGCTTTTTCTAGGAAAATAATTTCAATGCCTCTTTAAATCAGCAGCTTAAGGTGGTGTAATCATATTTGTGTTTTAAAAAATCCAGCTGAGGGCGGGGGCGGGGTTTGATGCCCGAGTGTGGCGTCCCTCTCACGTCATTTATAACCTGCCCCATAGAGTGAAGAAAGCTCCTGTATCTCCCATGGAAGAGCCGCCTGGGTTGGAGTGAGACCAGCTGTGCCTCTGTAGGTGCGACACTTTAACGCAGAGTCAGAAGGTGCAAGTTTCATTGTCACCTCGACAAAATTCAAAGTAAAACCAGGGAAGTCCAGTTCTCCTGGGTGCAAAGAGCAGGATATGGCCACTTCTTCGAGTGGGACTCGCCCCCTCTGTGGTCTGTGTGACTCAGTTCACACAGACCAGTCAGAATGGAAAACCAAAATATCCGAGTCAAAAGGAAGATAATGAGACATCAATAATCACGTTAACTACTGCGGTGGCAGACTCAATAACATTAGCAACAGCGTGGAGTCAACACACAGCTCCCTGTCCATATACACAATTTTCTTTAACATTCATTCGTGGGACATAGGCGTCGCTGGCTGGGCCAGCATTTATTGCCCATCCCTCGTCACCCTTGAACTGAGTGGCTTGCTAGGCTATTTCAGAGGGCAGTTGAGAGTCAACCACATTGCTGTGGTCTGGAGTCACATGTAGGCTAGACCAGGTAAGGACGGCGGATTTCTATCCCTCAAGGACATTAGTGAACCAAATGGGTTTCATGGTCATCAGTAGGCGCTTAATGCCAGATATTTTTTTATTGAATTCAAATTCCACCATCTGCTGTGGCGGGATTCGAACCCGGGTCCCCAGAACATTGGCTGAGTTTCTGGATTAATAGTCTAGCGATAATACCACTAGGCCATCGCCTCCCCCAAATACTCAAAAGATGGCTGGAAAAATTGATATGGCAGCTCAGAAACAAAAAAAACATGGCTTACTTGGATTTATAGAGAAGTAGAATAGAGATGCATAGAGATCGTTCTAGAACTTTCTATATCCCAGGTTAGGTCTCGGCAGGGATATTGAGGACAATTGCGGACACCACACTTCAGGGAAGGAGTAAAGGCTTAGGTCAAGGCTACATAAGAAGATGTTAACCTTCAGCTGAGGTTAGGGCAAAACAAAATATCTTTCTTTCTTATAGCGCTTCCCATGACCTCAAAGAGATGAACAGCCAATGAGCTATATGTTGAAGTGAATGTGGGAAAAGTTAGCAACTTGCAGTACGAAATGGTCGGGAGGTGACATCATTGAGGTTTTCAAGGTAACAAGGGGTCCAGATGGAGCAGAGAGAGAGCATTTACTCCCTCTGGCGACAGGTCATAGATCTAAAGTCATTGTCAATAGGTCCTAGGGGCAATGAGTGGAGTTTCTTTCCCATTCAGAGTTGTCTGGATATTCTGCCAAAAATGCTGATTCCAGTAATAACTTTAAGTGAGTTTGAAGCAGAGCTGCAGTGGGAAACTTGTGGACAAAAAGCAGGGTTGTGGTACAAAGCATGACTGTTCTCTCAAATATCCATATGGGAACGGGAGGATTTTTTGTCTTCATTGCTCTAAGGTTCTATCAGCACACTAGACTCTCTACCAAACTGCGGCATCATTAGTAATTGTGTCCTTGTGCTGGTTACACAGGAGCAGCACTGTCCAATTGCAATCGCTAAATGTTTAGCTTAGGTTGTGCTGCTAGTTAGTTTTGCACAGAGTATGGGTATTCCTATTCCACATGCAGATATTTGAACCTCGACCACCGTTCAGTAACTGGAGAAGATAAAACACAACCATTCACAAACTATTTCATAGAATCCCTACAGTACAGAAGGAGGCCATTCGGTCCATCGAGCCTGCACTGACCACAATCCCACCCAGGCCCTATCCCCGTAACCCCACGCATTTACCCTGCTAATCCCCCTGACACTAGGGTCAATTTAGCATGGCCAATCAACCTAACCCACACATCTTTGGAGTGTGGGAGGAAACTGGAGCACCCGGAGGAAACCCACGCAGACATGGGGAGAACGTGCAAACTCCACACAGACAGTGATCCGAGGCCAGAATTGAACCTGGGTCCCTGACGCTGTGAGGTAGCGGTGCTAATCACTGTGCCACCGTGCTCCCTGTGATCATTGGTTGTGTAGGACCGCTGTAAAGACTAACAAAAACTACAAGGATTATAGAGTTCAGAGGAAAGTCCCAACCATCAGATTCTCAGGTTCTGTGGTTTTGGGCTCTTGTTTTTAACAGAGGGAAAAAAAGAATTCAAATTAATTTCTACGTGAAATCACATGTCTTCCTTTACAATGTTGAAACTCCTGGTCCTGCACAGTTCTCTCTCTCTCCTAATCCCATCCCACCACCGCCACTCCGACTCTCCCAATCTCTCTCTCCCCTGTCTCTCCCTCACTCATCCTCTCTGCTCCAGCTCCCTCACACATAGTAAAGGAACACACACTGGGTTTTGTGACCTCGTCCCGCCCGTTGTTGGGCAAGGCGAGGTGATAAGATAGGGTGAGAGGTGAAAATCGAGACGCGCTGGGGCGGGGGTTAGGCGGTTTCCCGCCTCCCCGAATCGCACCGGCCCGGTTTTGCCGCGAAATTGGCTTCTTCCCAGAAAGACGCAAAGCCAATTTAAATATTTATGACATAATTTACATGTCATCAGTGAGTCCCAGACACGATACTCCGGGCTCACTTGACTTTACCTGCTCACCGTTCGAGCTTCTCACCAGCGAGGATCACACCTGGTCTCCACCAGTGGAGACCAGACATGATGACTTCGCCGGGGGGGAAATCGGAGGCCATTGAAGCCCCCACCCCGGGTGGTAGGGGGCAGGGCCAGGCAGTGCCCATAGGGCAGTGCCAGCTTGCCAGTGCCTGCCTGGCGACCTGGTATTGCCCACCAGGCACTCTGGCAGTGTCCACTGAGCACCTTAACTCTGCCGGGTGCAGTGCCAAGGGGCCTGAGGGGGTAAAGCCTGTGGGGGTGGAGCTATGACTGGGGGTGGGGGGGGGGGGGGGGGGGGGAGATAATGGGAAGTCTGCGGAGGAGGGGGCGTGATGTCTGTGCGTGGTGGTTGGGGTGGGGAGGGGGGGGGAGTCCCAATAACCGTGGGGGGGTTCCTGATGTCCGTGGGGGTTGGGTTGGGGGGATAGATCGACACAGGAGGTGATCGGCTGGGGACAGGTGGGTGATGACCATGGGTGGGGGGGGGGGTCCCGATGTCCGCAGGGCAGGTAGAGGTGGTGGCAGGAGATCCCCCAGTGCACTCGGAGATCGGTGCGCCTGTGCAATGGCACCCAAAGAGCTTGGCAGCCGGCTTCCCTGGCGAGCTCTACCTCTGCCCACATCCACCGCCCCCCACCCCCCCCGCAACCATCTGCTGGCAAGAATCACATTCTGGCACTAAGAGGGTCTAAGAGTATGCCATCTAACCCCCACCCCAATTCTAGACTCCCCCACTAGCAGGGCAAGTTTCCCTATTCCCCCTATCAATTCTTTCCAAAGTCTTGAAAAGCTCACCGGATCGTCATTAGTGCATTAGCGTGAGGTTAACAAACACCAAACAACAAACAAAAACCAACTCACACATCATCAGAACAAAGACAAAAGGATGAGTTGTTGTAACGTTTTTTTTTAAGAAACCATAGATCAAAACAATCTGTGGTTGCAGGAGGCCGTAACGAACTTGAACTCCATCTCAGAACGAATCATTGCAACTACTTTCAGTCTGAATCACTCGATACGTCAATGTACTTTGAAACTTTTTTGGAACTGTAGAAAGGTTTTTTTTAAAAATCACCAATATCAAGGACTTACAACAAAGGTCATTATTTCTGAGCTCAACAGCTCCGCCTGCACTCCCGGCACTAACTCCCATCCCGGTCAGCGACACCCATATCCCACAAATGAATAAAAACAAACTCCCACACTTCCCACCACATGACCTCCAATTTAGTCACGTCACCACGTTCTCACGTGACCACCCCATCTACATCTTCCCCATTTAATGGGGACACCCAGCGGCCTGAGATGTCATAGAATGCACATTAGGAAATGATGCAGAGGCCACTGTGTGGTCAACACAGTTAAAGGAACTGAAAATGCATAACTATTTATGTACATATATATATATTGTATATTTTCTGTTGGAAAGAAAACTGAAATTCAAAAGTCAGTTTTAGGCTAAGTGGTAATAAAGTCCAGGAATCTTGTGCCCGGCCGGCTCAGGGGTCCCGGGTGTGTGGTTACACCGGTTGGTGGTCTTGGCGATTTCCTATGGCCAGTGTCCTCACTGTGAGCAACACAGGAAATTTCATTTGTGTGTCCATCAGGTGCAGGATCCGCTGCATTGGACTCTGCGTACCTGCTGCTGCAGGGGGGGCTGGTGGCATGGGCTGGATGACTGGAGTGCTGAGGCGCCTGTTGGGGCTGGTTCCGATACTTGCAGGTGACAGCAATTGTCTAGATAGTGGGCATCGTCTAAAGCTACCACACAACTGTTTGGTTGTGGGCATTGCTGTGTATCACCGCCAACCGGTCATGGCCAAGTGTGGTCTGAGTCCTGACCGTTTGACCAGGTGTTAGAGGGCCAAGTCTATGGGCAGCTCGATCATAAATATTTTGCTTATTGGTCTGCCATTCTGAATGCAGACTGTGCCAAGTCCATACTGGGAGGCGTCTGCTGATACGAATATGGATGCGCAAAGTTCCATCGAGAATCCTAGCACCTTGTATTTCCTGTCCCGCTGTCTTCATCAGGTGTTATGGTCTGAGCAGCTTTCTTCAAGTGTACCTGGACAATACATATCCTGACTGTACCATCTTTAACTGCAGCCACCGTTGCTGAAACCCATTCCTTGTCCTTGTCAAATTTCTGCTGCATGGCTATTGGTAATCTTCTTGGAGCACAGACTGTTGGTGGTTCTAAATCATCTTGCCTCGTGTGGTATACAATGGGTAGTTTAGCAATAACGTCACAACTGAAGAGGTCTCCATTTGCTGTCTTCGCTGGGGCTTGAAATTGTAGAACAGGCACTTCTGGACCAAGCTGAATGAGCTCCAATGCAACTCTGTCCCAAAGCCCTAGGTTTTATGTTCTGGTCAACTCTATGGAAATTGAAAGTTGCAGTGTGCAGTGGAGGTTCGCTACATCTCCAGTGGGGATTGTCTGTCTGCCGTAAGCCACAAGATCCATCTGGGTGCTGGAATCTGGGGTTGCCAGATCTATTTTCCATAACCTTAGCTGGCTAGTACGTTACTCTTTACTCCAGCGGCAATAGGAACATAGAAACATAAGCATTAGGAGCAGAAGTTGGCAAATCCAATTCAATCAGATCCTGGCTGATCTCTCCCTGGTCTCAAATCCACCTCCCCACCTGTTCCCCATGTCCCCATATCCCTTTTTTTTATCAGAAATATATCTATCACCTTCTTGAAACCATTCAATGATTCAGACTCCACCGCGCTATGGGGCAGCGAGTTCCACAAATTCACCATCCTCTGCGAGAAGTAGTTCCTCCTCATCTCAGTTATAAATCTACCGCCTCTCAACCTATACCTGTGACCTCTTGTTCGAGATTGCCCCATAACAGGAAACATTGGGTCTACATTTACTTTATCAATCCCTTTTAAAATTTTATATACCCCCATCAGATCCCCCTCATCCTTCTAAACTCCAGTGAGTACAAGCCCAAACTTTTTATTTCTCTCCTCATACGTCAACCCTTTCATCCCCGGAATCAATCTGGTGAACCTGCTCTGAACGGCCCCCAATGCCTCCACATCCTTCCTCAAATAAGGAGACCAAAACTGGACACAGTACTCCAGGTGTGGTCTCACCAACACACTATACAATTGTAGCAACACTTCTCTACTTTTATACCCCAGTCCCTTTGCAATAGATGCCAACATCCCATTTGCCTTTTTTAATACGTGCTGCACCTGCAAACCGACTCTCTGTGATCCACAAACACAGACACCCAGATCCCTCTGCAAGGCCATCATGTCTGGCCTCCGCTGGTGGAGACCAGCTGTGATTCCCGCTGGTGAGAAGCTCGAAAGGAGAGGTCAAGTGAGCCTGGACTAAAGGAATCTGCTTTCCATTTAGGTAATAATCTGCCTTTCTATTTTCTACCAAAATGGACGTCACACTTATCCACATTAAATTCCATCTGCCAAATTTTGGCCCATTCTCCAAGCCTCTCTATATCCGTCTGGAAAATCTTTGTATCCTCTTCACCGTCTGCTTCCCACCTATTTTAGTATCATCTTGACTTCAATCTGGTGTTACTGCCAATTATATCGAGGATGGTGAAGATCTCAGCCTTTCCTGTGACAGTGCCGACACTCTCACAATAGAGTGTGGGTGAAGGCTCTGTAGCTTCAGTGTTTTGGCTGAACTCTAATTCATTCATCTTACTGACGCTTCTACCCGGGGAGAATCAGCACAGGAGGGCTGCTGTGGTTTGGATGCAGCAGTGACGCCATTTCCCACATTTGGTGCATCCTTTACCAAGTGCAAAACAAACTGTTCTGTTCAGTGGGTGCTGCCCACTGCAGTTGGATCGGGGGCTGTACCACAAATACTCCGGTTTCCCTTCCTAAAATCTCTGCTTCTTTTCTCTGACTGTTCATCTATTGATGGCTGTTTGTAATGTAAAGTCCTTCCTTTGCGGCAGATGCTTGCGGACTAAATCATTGCACATTCCACAAACTAATCGACCCCTGATTAGCTCTCCAATGAGATTTCCGAAAATTTCCTTGCCAATATTTTCAGGTGACCAGGTAAGATTATATTGACTCACCTGCTCTTTGATCAGTTGAATTGGACACACGTCTACCAAGGATTAGATTTTTTACCAGGAGGCAGATGTTCTCGAATTGTTTCAGGATTATCTCAGGGTCTTCTCTTTCCTCCTCTGTTTGCAAAACAAACAATTTATTTTTCAACAACTTCGGGGCCCGCTAGGTTTAGTCGAGGAGAAGGCTGTACCCTTTTTGACTTTCAGAGAGTGCAGCACCGCAGTAAATCCAACATTCCTTCAGGACGTTTTCCCAACTATCTGCAGTATTTTCATCAAAGTTGAGTAGGTTGATGCGGCAAAGTCCTTTTGCCGTACGGCCAACTCCCAACACCATGCAGATGGTTATGGGTTCCCCAAATCACCGACAACAAGGACTTCTAATAAAGGTCTCCTTTTCCTGAGCTCAACAGCTATATACAACACTTGTGCTCCCTCCACACTCCCGCCATGTGATCGCTTTTGTAGCCGCATCACCATATTCTCCCATGATAACTCGGTCTACAAAAACTATCCACAGAATCCCGACTGTGCACAAGGAGACCATTTGGCCCACCGACTTTCCAACGAAGGCCGGAATTTTACCGGCACACCTGCCCAAGGCTCATAGGATCGCGCCCAAGGCCAACAGAGAATGCTATTCTGCGAGCCGCGCCTGTCCCGATTTCGAGACGCACATGCTGGTAAAATCAGGGCCGAAGAGTCATCCAGACTTGAAACATTGGCTCTATTCTCTCACCACAGATGCTGTGGCGAGAGAATTATAGGCCGGTGAGCTTGACGTCCGTGGTAGGGAAGTTGTTGGAGAGGATTCTTAGAGACAGGATGTATGTGCATTTAGAAAGGAACAATCTCATTAGTGACAGACAGCATGGTTTTGTAAGAGGGAGGTCGTGCCTTACAAATTTGGTGGAGTTTTTTGAGGAAGTGACAAAAACGGTTGATGAAGGAAGGGCCGTGGATGTCGTCTATATGGATTACAGTAAGGCATTTGACAAAGTCCCACATGGCAGGTTGGTTAAGAAGGTTAAGGCTCATGGGATACAAGGAGAAGTGGCTAGATGGGTGGAGAACTGGCTTGGCCATAGGAGACAGAGGGTAGTGGTCGAAGGGTCTTTTTCCGGCTGGAGGTCTGTGACCAGTGGTGTTCCGCAGGGCTCTGTACTGGGACCTCTGCTATTTGTGATATATATAAATGATTTGGAAGAAGGTGTAACTGGTGTTATCAGCAAGTTTGCGGATGACACGAAGATGGCTGGACTTGCGGATAGCGAAGAGCATTGTCGGGCAATACAGCAGGATATAGATAGGCTGGAAAATTGGGCGGAGAGGTGGCAGATGGAGTTTAATCCGGATAAATGCGAAGTGATGCATTTTGGAAGAAATAATGTAGGGAGGAGTTATACAATAAATGGCAGAGTCATCAGGAGTATAGAAACACAGAGGGACCTAGGTGTGCAAGTCCACAAATCCTTGAAGGTGGCAACACAGGTGGAGAAGGTGGTGAAGAAGGCATATGGTATGCTTGCCTTTATAGGTCAGGGTATAGAGTATAAAAGCTGGAGTCTGATGATGCAGCTGTATAGAATGCTGGTTAGGCCGCATTTGGAGTACTGTGTCCAGTTCTGGTCGCCGCACTACCAGAAGGACATGGAGACGTTAGAGAGAGTGCAGAGAAGGTTTACCAGAATGTTGCCTGGTATGGAGGGTCTTAGCTATGAGGAGAGATTGGGTAAACTGGGGTTGTTCTCCCTGGAAAGACGGAGAATGAGGGGAGATCTAATAGAGGTGTACAAGATTATGAAGGGGATAGATAGGGTGAACGGTGGGAAGCTTTTTCCCAGATCAGAAGTGACGTTCACGAGGGGTCACGGGCTCAAGGTGAGAGGGGCGAAGTATAACTCAGATATTAGAGGGATGTTTTTTACACAGAGGGGGCCTGGAATGCGCTGCCAAGTAGGGTGGTGGAGGCAGGCACGCTGGCATCGTTTAAGACTTACCTGGATAGTCACATGAGCAGCCTGGGAATGGAGGGATACAAACGATTGGCCTAGTTGGACCAAGGAGCGGCACAGGCTTGGAGGGCCGAAGGGCCTGTTTCCTGTGCTGTACTGTTCTTTGCTCTTTGTCAGACCTGCTGAGATGGTCTCCTCCCATTCCTACGTTAGAGGGAGGGAATTCGAGAGTGCGGGACTAAAGGCACAGCTGCCAACGTTTGGGACAAATGGAAAACAGGTGATCACAGGAAGGGAGGGAGAGAGAGAAAATGGGGCTGGAGGAAGAGTCAGAAATTGGGAAGGGAGAGACCGTAATGGTATTTAAACAGCAGAATGGAGATTTAAGGCGGAAGGAAATGATGCAGTGTGTGAAGATTGCCTCATGGTGGCCTCAAAACTCTGAAATGCACCATCTGCTTAGTCATTTTACACTTGTTTTATATTTGTCATTTCACACATAGCTTTTGCAGAAGGTTAGCAGGGAAACTACAATACCAGTGGTCCACAGATTTTTAAACACCATTTCCTTTAGAGCAAGATTAGGGCACACGGAGTTGGGGGTAGTGTGTTAAAGTGGATTGGGGACTGGCTATCCGACAGGAAGCAAAGAGTCGGAATAAATGGGTGTTTTTCCGGTTGGAGGAAGGTAACTAGTGGCGTGCCGCAGGGATCGGTACTCGGGCCGCAACTGTTTACCATTTATATAGATGATCTGGAGGAGGGGACGGAGTGTAGGGTAACGAAGTTTGCAGACGACACAAAGATAAGTGGAAAAGTGAATCGTGTGGAGGACGGAGAAGGTCTGCAGAGAGATTTGGACAGGCTGAGTGAGTGGGCGAGGATATGGCAAATGGAGTATAACGTTGAGAAATGCGAGGTTATACACTTTGGAGGAAATAATAACAAATGGGATTACTATCTCAATGGAAACAAATTAAAACATGCTACCGTGCAAAGGGACCTGGGGGTCCTTGTGCATGAGACGCAAAAGCCCAGTCTGCAGGTACAACAGGTGATCAAGAAGGCAAATGGGATGTTGGCCTATATCGCGAGGGGGATAGAATATAAAAGCAGGGATGTCTTGATGCACCTGTACAGGGCATTGGTGAGGCCGCAGCTGGAATACTGTGTGCAGTATTGGTCCCCTTATATGAGGAAGGATATATTGGCATTGGAGGGAGTGCAGAGAAGGTTCACCAGGTTGATACCGGAGATGAGGGGTTTGGATTATGAGGAGAGGCTGAGGAGATTGGGTTTGTACTCGTTGGAGTTTAGAAGGATGAGGGGGGATCTTATGGAGACTTATAAGATAATGCGGGGGCTGGATAGGGTGGAGGCGGAGAGATTCTTTCCACTTAGTAAGGAAGTTAAAACTGGAGGACACAGCCTCAAAATAAAGGGGGGGTCGGTTTAAGACAGAGTTGAGGAGGAACTTCTTCTCCCAGAGGGTGGTGAATCTCTGGAATTCTCTGCCCACTGAGGTGGTGGAGGCTACCTCGCTGAATATGTTTAAAGCGCGGATGGATGGATTCCTGATCGGTAAGGGAATTAAGGGTTATGGGGATCAGGCGGGTAAGTGGTACTGATCCACGTCAGATCAGCCATGATCTTATTGAATGGCGGGGCAGGCTCGAGGGGCTAGATGGCCTACTCCTGCTCCTATTTCTTATGTTCTTATGTTCTAAGATGGTGGTTGGGGGATGGGGGGGGGGGGGGGGGGGAGTGGGGGGGCTTTAAAGAACAAAGAAAATTACAGCACAGGAACAGGCCCTTCGGCCCTCCAAGCCTCCACCCACCCACCCCCCATCCCCACCCCACGTGGGAAAACCCTCACAACGGAAAGAATCAATTGAGACATCTTGGAAATGTAAATTACAGATTCCGCTTGGGAGCCATATGCAGCCCACCAGGGTTCTGAGTGTCACCCACCAGGCATTTTGTTGACTGTTTTAAAAAAAAGTTACTTAAAGTTACAAAGCCAATGCTCAGAGTGGTCTATTGCTCACGTGCAGATTTTCCACATTCCGCTGGTTTTCATAGCGTCATGTTTTTCCTACTGGTATGACTGAAGTGATACGCACATAAAGCAAAAGCAAGTTTATTTGTTGGCAAAAGTACGTTACATTAACACTGCCAAGAAGTTACTGTGGAAATCCCCTAGTCGCCACGCTCCGGCGCCTGTTCGGGTACACTGAGGGAGAATTTAGCACGGCCAATGCACCCTAATCAGCACGTCTTTCAGGCTGTGGGAGGAAACCCGGAGCACCCGGAGGAAACCCACGCAGACACAGGGAGAGCGGGCAGACTCTGCACACAGACAGTGACCCAAGCTGGGAATCGAACCCGGGTCCCTGGTGCTGTGAGGCAGCAGTGCTAACCACTGTGCAGCCCAAGTGAAGTGAGGTGTGTGCCGATTGCCCACAACACTGGCTCCCACACTCAAAGTGTAAATATTTATCTTATTTTTACCATTCAAAGTTGATGAGAGTTCTATTAATATATAAATGATTAAACATTTTCTATAGCTCATTGTGAGATGTTCAGCGTGTATTTAAACCTATTCACTGGGCCATGGTTAGTGAACAAGCCAGATTTCAATCCTGGAACCCACTCACTAGGCTGGAAAACCCATCGCTGCTCCAGGGGAGCACTGGCCACGGGAAGACGATGCGAGGCTTTGCAGAGAGAGAACCCAATGGAGAAAGGCTTGAAAGCAGCAAGCTGCCGCCGCTGCAATTTAATTCCATCTCCCTCCCCAGATATAAAATCAGTGGCAGTGTCAGCTGTACTGCTGTAAAACCCCGGAGAGTCACTGAATAACCCAACCACATCCAAACTAACAGCCCTCCCTCCAAACCAACCCGAGCGGCGCGCAATTCTCCAGACACGGGGCGGAATGTTCCGGTCCTGGGGGCGAGCGCGGCCGGAAAAAAAAACTTTGGTAAGACTTTTCTCCAAACTTCTGACCGCGGCCGGATCCCCCGGGGAAGTCTGCCTTAACTCCCTCCCTCCTCATCCCCTCCTTCACCCAGATGAGAGAAGCTCCGGCTGACAGGCAGCTAAATGGGAAGAGTTTGCACTAACCTGTCTTGAGTGAATCCATTCGGAATAAAAGCGCGCCTCAGTGACAGGCTGAGCAGACAATGCCACCCTGTGAATGTCTCCCCTCCCCATTCATCACTGTAATCTATCCCTCCATTCGCAGACAGGGCAACTCCACAGCAGAGCAGAATAAGAGAGAGGGAGAGAGTGCTGAACTTTGCCTTGACTGAGTGGGGAAACCTGCCCGCAGAGGGATCCGAGTTAACAAGTTACTGCATCGCTGCTGAAAGGTAAGAAAGTTGGGAGGAGAGTGTGAGGTGTGCTTGGCTGCAGTGTTGCCTCAGTCTGCCCGCTGTGTTAGCTCAGGACTTTGATGTAGCGCGCTGCTTCCCAAACTAAATAACCATTTTCTCTCTAAAGAGGGATGACTAAGGCAGGGGCGTAGCCAGATTCTAAAGTTCGGGGGAGCGAGCACATAAAAAAGGCGCCAGACCAAATAATTTTAAATTCATTACACATTTTTATTTTAAAATCAAAACATAATAAAAACACGTGTGTTACTATTTTACATTTTTAAAGATAAAATGAAAATAAAACGAAGCAATATGAAAAAGCTATGAAGCAACTACAACAGCCTCTTTCATCTAGGCTTCATTCTAGCAAAGTTATCTGTTACTTTATTATAATCTACCTCCAGTAGCCAACTGTCTTTCAATGGGGACCAAAGCTAACCCAGACAATCTATCCTCGCCCATTGTAGAACGAAGGTAGGACTTTATGTGTTGGAGCCGGTGCCGTGGTTCCCCGTGGACGGCAAGAAGAGTTCATCAATCAGAATAGAGACTCTGAGTCTTGATCTTCCAGGCAGCAAGGCTTTATTTTCTAATACATTTCAATAAAGCCGGGATTTCCAGATGAATCCAAAAAACTATTTCAGCTATTATCTTTGATAGAACCTGGGCTGATAAGGACTGTATCCGATCATTTTGTATGTCAGGGCTGAGATATGTTGCATTTCGATCACTCAGTAATAAATGTTGCTCCAGTAATGTATCATTTTTGGCCAGCACCCTAAGTTCCAAAAAATTGCCTTCATTTGTATTTGGGGAACCTGAACCTTGATACTCGCGATGACCACGGAATGCCAATCCCTGTTCTCCCAAATAGAGAACCGCATCTATAATATGGGTTAGAATCATCCTATTTTTCTCTATCTCTTTCCTTTCCGCCGTTATAAGGCCAACCAAGACTGTTGTCGTTGAACAAACAAAATTTGGTAAGGAAAATATTTTTCTCCGCTGTTTTTTTGACTTTCACTTTTTTCATGTTTTTCAATTTTGTGTGTACCTTTAACAAAAATCTTGCAACCAGTTTTTGGATCACTCCAACGATCCGACCGATTTGCAAAAAGCCAACAAGCAAAACAAAGCATAGTGTTTGCTCTTGGTGAGTAAACCAGCCAATGCCTATCCGTTTCACAACCACTTTTAACTTGTTTCTTGTACCAAGTTGCACTGAAATGACGTCCAGCTTCATCTTTTGGAAAACTGTCAAAATTATCTTTAAGACCTGTCTGACAAGGGCCTAACTCAAGAAGAGCACGTACTAGATCAGGTGTTACAGGTGTTTCACAAAACAGGTGTGGATCTGTTGGGTATTCCGTATGTGTGTCAATGATCGCACGTAGTCTTACTGTGTCATCTTCGTCCTCTGGATGATAGTCTGCTGAAGTGGTCACGTCTTCTAGGGGCTCCACTTCCACCACCTGTGCAGCCGCAGCAGCCAGGGTGCTGTCACCAGTTCCTAGGACGAAAGTAGGTACTAGCAAGTCTTCAGAGGGTTCCACCTCAGGTGCAACCACAACGGCCTGTGCACCGTCTCCACCTCCTGGGCTGAAGGTCGGTAGCAAGTCTTCAGACGATTCCACCTCTGGCGCAGCGGACGTCGTGTGCTTGCCGATTGAAAAGTAGGCGTCCAATCTCTGACATTTTGACAATTCTTTTTCTCGATTTGCAACTTCTTTCATCTTCTTTCTGTCCCACCCAGATAGTTTCTTCTTCTTAGTGTTTTTCTCCATGGCATTCCTTATCAGAAAAAACAATCTATGATAGTTTTTCTCGGCAATCTTAACAATAAACATATAACACCCTCATAATAAAACGAAAAAGCAACTTAAACTTGCCGTTGCAATATATATGCCGTATATTAAATTGAACAACCCCGTAATCCATATCGCCTTTCTCACTTTGCTTCCACTGAGCACGCGTGGCAGGGCGTGCGCACTTGTACCCCCCAGAAACTGGCAATAATGGCAATCATGTCGCTTCCGTAAACTCATTAATTCATTGGCTATGCTCGAGACACAGCTAGCTCAAAATAACCAGTGCTTAAAATGGACAAAGCAATCAAACGTTCATGCAAACGGAGAGATACAAGGTGCTAGATTCTAGTTCAGCTTTGGAGTCGTTAATTCTAATGATACACAGTATTGAATGAATGGCGACTAAAACTATAAATTACGTGCCGAATATTTTCACTAAACCATTCCTGCGATGTCATACTCTTGTTCTTGATCTTTGCTATGTACTTAAATGAGCCGGTTTATTTAAATTAAAGCTGCCAATGTTGGACTCTGCAGTGGTTTAAATTCTTCAAGTGATAATCACCAAATCTATTTTCTCGGCTGGTGATGTCCGTCCGCGAGGGATGTTTGGTCTCGACGGCCCGTTTGTCGCGGTGGCTGCATATTTATGTCCTTCGCAGCCTCTGCAATTATCCTCGTGATTGCAATGCCCTCTCGGGAGATTGCATGCCTTCCTCGCTGCCTGAAGTCCCCGCATCCGTATCGCATCCCGCGATTGCAGTACACGGATCGAGGACTTCAATCTCGGGAAGAGATCTGAGGGGCCCGTGAGGAACACCCCGTTGAAAAGGCGCCACTTTTGAAGAATGTGCTCTAGCTACGCCACTGGACTAAGGTCCCTGAACATAGAGTCCCTACAGTGCAGAAGGAGGCCATTTGATGGCGCAGTGGTTAGCATAGCTGCCTCACAGCGCCAGGGACCCGGGTTCGACTCCAGTCTCTTGTCACTGTCTGTGTGGAGTTTGCACATTCTCCCCATGTCTGCGTGGATTTCCTCCAGTGCTCCGGTTTCCTCCAACACTTCAAGGATGTCTGGGTTAGGTGGATTGGCCGTGCTAAATTCACTCTCTGAGTCAGGGGGAATAGTAGGGTAAATACATGGGGTTATGGGGATAGGGCCTGGGTGGGATTGTGGTCAGTGCAGGCTTGATAGGCCGAATGGCCTCCCTCTGCATTGTCAGGATTCTATGATCGAGTCTGCGCCAACGCTCTGACAGATTAGACAGAGGCCCCCTACCCCTTTCTATCCCTGTAATTCCACACATTTACCATCCATCTAACCTACACATCTTGGGACAGTAAGGGGCAATTTAGCATGGCCAATCCACATACCCTGCACATCTTTGGAGGAAACCGGAGCATCCAGAGGAAACCCATGCAGACACGGGGAGAACGTGCAAACTCCACACAGACAGTGATCTGAAATGGCCTAGCTATTCATTACAGAACATGCACTATTTACAAAGGTATTAATAAGTAATAGTTTGTGAATCTGAGTGAATAGTTATGGCTTTAATTTCAGCAGCTTTCTGGTGGAATAAAGTTCCTCATACCTCTGATTTTGCCCTCTGCAACTCATCTCCCTCTTCTGGCTTCTTGCCTCAGTTCCTACCTCCACCGTCCCCAAATTGCCCCATCCCCTCCCCAGATTGAATCCCCCATTCCCCAGTTTATCATCTCTCCTCCTATTCCCCTGTCCCTTCTCCCATTTCCAACTCCTCTCTTGGATTCCTACTTTGCTCTCACGTTGCCAGATTCTGAGAACTCGTTGCACAATTGCGGCTTGCCTGAAACCACAAACAAAAAGAAAAAGAACAAACCTCAAATAAATAAGCTGCAGTGCCAAAGGAGGCCATTTGACCCATCGAGACTATACCGACAACAATCCCACCCAGGCCTTATGCCTGCAACCCCACGTTTTTACCCTAGCTAATTCCCTTGACGCTGAGGGGCAGTTTAGCATGGCCAATCCACCTAACACACACTTCTTTGGCATTAGCACTTGCAGCGATGATGTCACCGGATGTCATGGCATCAGATTAACTTGTGATCAAACTTCCAGGGACATCTTGTTGGCTGCTGGAATTTTGCATCTGATTCTGGGTACCTGACCACTACAGGAAGGATCTCCAGGGCTTGGAGAGGTTCCAGGAATGAAGGTTCTCAGCTATGTGGAGAGGCTGGATAATTTGGGATTGATCCCTTCGGTGCAGAGAAGGTGTGAGGTGTTCAAAATTCTGAGGAGTTTTGATGGGGTGAATGGGTGTTTACACTCTCGGGAGGGGATCCAGTAAAGAAAAATAGACTTGTATTGATATGGCGCCTTCCATGGCCCCAGATGACCTTAAGTGGCGCAGTAGTTGGCACTGCTGCCTCACAGCGCCAGGGACTCGGGTTCAGTTCTGACCTTAGGTCACTGTCTGTGTGGAGTTTGCACATTCTCCCCGTGCCTGTGTAAGTTTCCTCCAGATGCTCTGGTTTCCTCCCACACTCCAAAGATGTGCTGGTTTGGTTGATTGGTCATGCTAAAATTTCCTCTTAGTGTCAGGGGGATTGGTAGGGTAAATATGTGGGGTTATGGGGATAGGGTCTGGGTGGGATTGTTATTGGTGCCAGGCTCGATGGGCCGAATGGTCTCCTATATTGTAGGGATTCTATGATTCTAAGTGTTTTGCCACCAATGAAAGTACTTTTTGATGTACTGTTGTAATTTAGGAAACCCAGCACCTAACAACTACACAGCAAGATCCCACAAGCAGCCGTGCTATAATGATCAAATTATGTTTTTTTTATGATGTTGATCGAGGGATAAATATTGGCCAGGACATGGGGGAGAACCCCCCTGCTCTCCTTCAATATAGTGTCATGGGATCTTTTACATTCAGCCAAGTAGGCAGATGAGACCTTGGTTCAACATCTCACCCAAAGGATGGCACTGTTGACAGGGCAGCACTCCCTCGGTACTGCAGGGAGTGTCAGCCGTGATTTGATTTGATTCATCATTATCACATGTATTAACAGACAGTGAAAAGTATTGTTTCTTGCACCCTATACAGACAAAGCATACCGTTTATAGAGAAGGAAACAAGAGAATGCAGAATGTAGTGTTACAGTCATAGCTAGGGTGTAGAGAAAGATCAAGTTAATGCGAGGTGGGTCCATTCAAAAGTCTGACAGCAGCAGGGAAGAAGATGTTCTCGAGTCGGTTGATACGTGTTGAAGTAAATTGCCGGAACTGTTGTAACCAGAGAGCACAGATTTAAGATGGGCTCCGACAGAAATACTCAATTACAAAGCTTCCAATAAACAATCTGGCCAAGGAATCAGGGCAGAGATGAGGAGAAATTTTATTTATTCGGTGAGTTGTGATGACAGCATAGTGGAAATTGATTCAGTTGTAATGGTGGAGCGATTATAGATTACAGACAGATTTGGAGGAGTGCAGAGGGTTGTGTGCCAGAGAAAGAGGGATTTGAAAACTGGAATGAAGTGTTACTCAGACAATGTCCCGGTGTTGTGAGGCTTCTTACAATGTCAGTGCACACAGGGAATGATGGTGAATGGGACTTAGTTCATGTTAGGACACAGGCAGCAGAACTTTAGATGGACTGAAGTTTATGGATGGGATAGAGCTTGGGTGGGATTGTGGTCGGCGTAGACTTGATGGGCCAAATGGCCTCCTTCTGCATTGTAGGAATTCTGTGACCCAAGCTGTCTGTGCGGTGTCTGCATGTTCTCCCCGTGTCTGCGTGGGTCTCCTCCGGGTACTCCAGTTTCCTTCCACGGTCTGAAAGACATGCTGGTTAGAGTGCATTGGCTGTGCTAAATTCTCCTTCAGTGTACCCGAGCAGGCGCCAGAGTGTGGCAACTAAGGGATTTTCATTGCAGTGTTAATGTAAGCCTTACTTGTGACACAAATAAATAAGTAAATATGTGAGAGAGAGTGAGCAGCTTTCAGCTGGTTTCCCTGCGGAAAGTTTCCTGACAATCTCTGCAATGTCTGCAGCTGGCATGTTATACTTCAGTAAGGAGTCTCACAACACCAGGTTAAAGTCCAACAGGTTTATTTGGTAGCAAATGCCACTAGCTTTCGGAGCGCTGCTCCTTCATCAGATGAGTGGGAGATCTGCTCATAAAAAGCAAAGAGGGCATATAAAGACACAAACTCAATTTACAGAATAATGATTGGAATGCGAGTCTTTACAGCTAATCAAGTCTTAAAGGTACAGACAATGTGAGTGGAGAGAGCATTAAGCACAGGTTAAAGAGATGTGTATTGTCTCCAGACAGGACAGCCAGTGAGACTTTGCAAGTCCAGGCAAGTTGTGGAGGTTACCTCACTCATTGTGTATTTATGTATGTATGTTATACTTCACCCATTGTGTATTTCCAGCGGGTTTTGGATGTGCCTGTGGCAGCCATTATTTCAATGTCTCTTCCTTAGACAGTGACGAGTTTTAACATGTCTTTGAATGATAGGAAATGTCCTTCCCTTCACACAGCCCTGTTTTGCCTTTTCACCTCCATCTTCACATTGGAAGGTGACCTTGCATTTTTAAGTAGATTGTCCTATTTCATTTCAAACTGCAAAATTTCCATGCAGTTGAACGTCTGAAAATCATATTTTCAAAATTAAAGGGGCACAACCTCGCGTGACTGGGGAGAATTCCGCAGCTGTCCTTCGAGTACTGGCACAGGATCCTTTACATCCACACTTCAGCTTAACATCTCATCCTCCAACACTGTCTCATTACTGCACTCGGAGCATTGATACGAAACGTCACAGCTATCCAGCAAAATTATACTTTGTTCCGCTCAAGAGACCAGATGAAGCTTTTGGAATTCTAAATTCAAGCTATAACAGGGAAGTGTGTCTTCCACCAAGTGGCGTACAGACTTCCTTCATGATTTTTGGCATGAGTAGTCATAGAGGTTTACAGCATGGAAACAGGCCCTTCAGCCCAATTTGTCCATGCCGTCCCTTTTTTGTACACCACTAAGCTAATCCCAATTGCCCGCATTTGGCCCATATCCCTCTATACCCATCGTACCCATGTAACTATCTAAATGCTTTTTAAAAGACAAAATTGTACCCGCCTCTACTACTACCTCTGGCAGCTTGTTTCAGACACTCACCACCCTCTGTGTGAAACAATTGCCCCTCTGGACACTTTTGTATCTCTCCCCTCTCACCTTAAACCTATGCCCTCTAGTTTTAGACTCCCCTACCATTGGGAAAAGATATTGACTATCTAGCTGATCTGTGCCCTCATTATTTTATAGACCTCTATAAGATCACCCCTCAGCCTCCTACGCTCCAGAGAAAAAAGTCCCAGTCTGTCCAGCCTCTCCTTATAACTCAAACCATCAAGTCCCGGTAGCATCCTGGTAAATCTTTTCTGCACTCTTTCTAGTTTAATAATATCCCCTTTCTATAATAGGGTGACCAGAACTGTACACAGTATTCCAAGTGTGGCAACTATACCTTTGGTTATCGCACAAGTAATTTGCATATACCGATCACACATATACATTTATTCTGAAGTCATTATATCCAATTACAACTAATAGTTCTGATTACTTCAGTTATGTCAGGTGAATATAGTTAACTAGTTACAGTTAACTAGTTACAGCCTCTATATACTTGTCTAATTATAATAATTAATTACTAACGAAGCATGCGTACATGGCTACACCATCCAAACATCCACGCCTGCTGTTATGGCTATCTCCAAGAACATAGAACAAAAAGAATTACAGCACAGGAACAGGCCCTTCGGCCCTCCAAGCCTGCACCGACCATGCTGCCTGATTTAACTAAAACCCCTACCCTTCCGGGGACCATATCCCTCTATTCCCATCCCATTCATGTATTTGTCAAGATGCCCCTTAAAACTCACTATCATATCCGCTTCCACTACCTCTCCCGGCAACGAGTTCCAGGCACCCACCAGCCTCTGTGTAAAAGATCTGCCTTGTACATCTCCTTTAAACCTTGCCCCTCGTGCCTTTAAACGATGCCCCCTAGTAATTGACTCTTCCACCCTGGGAAAAAGCTTCTGACTATCCACTCTGCCCATGCCTCTCATAATCTTGTAGACTTCTATCAGGTCTCCTCTCAACCTCCGTCGCTCCAGTGAGAACAAACCAAGTTTCTCCAACCTCTCCTCACAGTTAATACCAGGCAACATCCTGGTAAAGCTTTTCTGTACCCTCTCCAAAGCCTCCACATCTTTCTGATAGTGTGGCGACCAGAACTGAACACAATATTTCAAGTGCGACCTAACTAAGGTTCTATAGAGCTGCAATATGACTTGCCAATTTTTAAACTCAGTATCCTGGCCGATGAAAGCAAGCATGCCGTATGCCTTCTTGACTGCCTTCTCCACCTGCATTGCCACTTTCAGTGACCTGTGTACCTGTATACCTAGATCCCTTTGCCTATCAATACTCTTGATGGTTCTGCCATTTACGGTATATTTCCTATCTGTATTAGACCTTCCAAAATGCATTACCTCACATTTGTCCGGATTAAACTCCATCTGCCATCTCTCCGCTCAAGTCTCCAACTGATCTATATCCTGCTGTATCCTCTGATGGTCCTCATCACGATCCGCAAATCCACCAACCTTTGTGTCGTCGGCAAACTTACTAATCAATCCAGTTACATTTTCCTCCAGATCAATTATACATATTACAAACAGCAAAGGTCCCAGCACTGATCCCTGAGGAACACCACTTGTCACAGCCCTCCATTCAGAAACACACCCTTCCACTGCTACCCTCTGTCTTCTTTGATCGAGCCAGTTTTGTATCCACCTTGCCAGCTCACCTCTGATCCCATGCGACTTCACCTTCTGCACCAATCTGCCATGAGGGACCTTGTCAAAGGCCTTATTGAAGTCCACGTAGACAACATCCACTGCCCTACCCTCATCAATCGTCTTCGTCACTTCCTCGCAAAACTTGATCAAGTTTGTGAGACACGACCTCCCCTTCACAAAACCATGTTGCCTCTCACTAATACGTCCACTTATTTCCAAGTGGTTCACAGAATTCCCATCCTCTTGTCCCTTGTTTATCTTGTTTGTGCTGCCCATTTGTAAGTGTGGGAACTGCACACAAACATCGTCACAGCAGCTCCCAAGAAACTCTGTCATACTCAGTGCTTTTGACCAAAATTATGTGCTCAGAACTGTGGAGTGGGTGCAAAATCCAGGCGAGCAGTCCAGTTGAGTACTGAGGGAGTGCTGCACTGTTGGAGGGGGCAGTATATTCAGTTCCATGCTCTGTCCTTTTGATTCTGATGCCTGCCATCTTTGCATGGAGTACTATCGCTTTGTGAAAAAGGTTTAATTGCCAAATTCAAACAGGAACTAAACAAATCAGTATTACTTTGCTGTTATTTTACAGATGGACAACAGACATCTTGAACTGCACCTTTGGGATTTGAGCAAAAAGGTTCCAATCTTGAAAGGTAAGATCAATTTCCACTTCTTACAAGCAACATAACACTGTGATCCATTCTTGATGTTTGTGATTAATGTCATTGCAATGTACAACCTGAGTTTGGGACTGTAGGAAATGACAGGAAGAATTGCATAGGGCGGCACGGTGGCACAATGGTTAGCACTGCTGCCTCACAGCACCAGGGACCTGGGTTCGATTCCCAGCTTGGGGTCACTGTCTGTGTGGAGTTTGCACATTCTCCCCGTGTCTGCGTGGGTTTCCTCCGGGTGCTCCGGTTTCCTCCCACAGTCCAAAGATGTGCAGGTTAGGTGGATTGGCCACGCTAAAATTGCCTCCTAGTGTCATAGGACTAGATTGGATAAATGCATGGGGTTGTAGGGATAGGGTCTGGGTGGGATTGTGGTCGGTGCAGACTGGATGGGCCGAATGGCCTCCTGCGCTGTATGATTTTAAAGGAGTCTGTCAGGAGAGTATGCTGCATGTTGACCTTGCATCCTCGCTTCCAACAACAAATGTGAATAGCTCAGGGGGCAGAATTCTATGTGCACGTGATGGGGTTGGGGGTGCATCTTGACATCATCCTGCACTTGGGCGATATTCCAATCAGGTGCGGATTGGCAGCGTGGCACCAACAATTATGGAGCCAATGGAAGGGATTTGCTGCCCTGCTGCCCGGAAGTTGACATTGACCGTGTGATCTTTAGGTCGTCGCACGGGCAGGTGGGCAATTCATTTTTCAACTTTTCTCAATCAAGGACAGGAAGTGGGGGGGCACAAGTTGGGGGGAGGAACACCTCAACGAAGGCCCCGGCGGATTAGGGGCACTCTCCCCTCCGCTACTCCTTACTCACCACCCTCCCCCTGCCCCTCCTTGGGCATCCCTAACCACCCCGCTCAGGGGACTTAGCTTGGGAACAGTCCCGGGACTTATTTCCAGGCACAGCACTGCAGTACCTCTTCCGGCCACTGCAACGCTGTGCCTGGAGGGGTTGGCGAGCTGTTGGCCCATCTGATTAGCCAATAGCTTTCCAAGGCTCCTTCCAAGGGTGGACAGAGGTCAATCAACTTTGAAGCAGTGGGCTTCTGAAAGTTGGCAGGAGGGCATTACGCACCGAATCAGGGTGGCAAGCACTGAGCACGCACCATCCTAAAACTTCTACCCATGGATATCTTCATGGAGGGTCTTGCACTGTTTTCATACCCCTGTGATCTAGGCTTGCTTCCCTCCTCCCATCACAACCCCACCAATGACAAAACCTTCAACCACCTCAGCCCCTTTTTTCCACTTTCCCGCCCAGCTTCAAAAACCTCATCAAGGAACTCCTTTTCCTCCAAAGGAGAAAATGCTGGAAAATCTCAGCATCTGTAAGGAGAGAAAAGAGCTGACGTTTCGGTGACTCATTGTCAAAGCTAAAAGACACAGAAAGTGGGAAATATTTGTACTTATTTATATAATATTTATTAATAAATATTTATTTAGCAGCCAGCATAATTAAGGACCCCACGCACCCCGGACATTCTCTCTTCCGTCGGGGGAAAAAGATACAAAAGTCTGAGGACACGTACCAACCGACTCAAGAACAGCTTCTTCCCTGCTGCTGTCAGGCTTTTGAATGGACCTACCTTGCATCTTTCTCTACACCCTATCTATGACTGTAACACTACATTCTGCACTCTCTCCTTTCCTTCTCTATGAACGGTATGCTCTGTCTGTATAGCGCGCAAGAAACAATACTTTTCACTGTATGTTAATACATGTGACAATAATAAATCAAATCAAATACTGTAAGGTGAGGGAATGAAAGATGAGTTATTTCCACAGGAACTAGGGGAAAGGCTAAGAGTTGCTACTAGCAGTCCATAGGGAGAATAGAGGATGTGAATGGCCAAGCGGTAGAGAAGCTGAAATCAAAGGGTAAACTGTGACAGTGTAAGATGTGGGGGTGGGGGGAGGTGGGTGGGAGAGAGTTAAAATTGAGAAGAAAGGGGGAGAAAAGGAAACCTTCTCCATCAAGTGTCTCCTAACTCTCCCGCCATGACCCAATGTTCTTCCCGTTATTTATTTCCAAAACCCTCTGGCCATGTCTAGCAAGATACAGCGCGGAAGTGGAAATTTCACAAAATTAACTCTTCATGCATTTTGTTTATTAGTTGAAGGGTGGAAGTGTTTCTGAATGGGACACTTTCCCCTACAGGGTGTTAGGAATGGGTTAACAATCGCCTTTCACTTAAGTGGATGTTAATCACGTAATAGATTTCTAGTCTCACAACACCAGGTTCTTACTGAGCCTCCCCCAGTCCAACGCTGGCATCTCCGCATCATGTAATACAAGTCACTCGGAGATATAAAGAGGTTACAGATGGCAGTGGGTGGTGGTGGAGAATTGTATGTGGAGTTGGATCAAAGAAATCAGGGTAGTTTATGAAGAAGCAGAACGCGTGTCTCCTTTACTGAACTGCAACGGAAGCTTGGAGAGACGTAGGATGAGAGGAGACCTAATAGAGGTATATAAGATGTTGAGAGGCATAGATCGGGTGGACTCTGAGGCTTTTTCCCAGGGTGGAAATGGCTGCTACGAGAGGACACAGGTTTAAGGTGCTGGGGGGTAGGTACAGGGGAGATGTTTGGGGGGAAGTTTTTCACACACAGGGTGGTGGGCGAGTGGAATCGGCTGCCGTCAGTGGTGGTGGAGGCGAACTCAATAGGGTCTTTTAAGAGACTCCTGGATGAGTACATGGGACTTAATTGGATGGAGGGTTATAGGTAGGCCTAAAAGGTAGGGATATGTTCGGCACAACTTGTGGGGCTGAAGGGCCTGTTTTGTGCTGTCGTTTTTCTATGTTTCTAAATATAGAGCACCCGGTGTCAGCTTGTGTGTCCCTCGATCAGGGTGCACATACTCAGGGCTGACACTGCACCTCAAGCATCCTGCCAGCGATGCTCGGCTGCCGCTGAAAATTTCCAACAATGTAAAACTCAACTTCCGGTTAGACGCCAGTCTCTGACTTCTGGCTGATTTCTGCATTCTTTTATGCTGCTCATAACGACCGCGATGATTATTTTCGGAATGAATATTACCGAACCTTTATTCTAAATAAATGGAATAAAACAGGAACTGAAAAAAAGGTGACGTAATGATCTGTCTGAGAAGGTCAGAGACTCTCCCCGTAGCATTTCCCAGCAGTTTGTTAACTTCATTCAGTTTGACTCTGGGGAGAGCAGGCTTCAGGCAAACATTGAAGTTACTGGCAGCTCAGGTCCAGAATGACATCAAATGGTAAGTTAGGAAAAAAAAAGCTTTTCTTTACTGAATTTATCAGCATTAAAGAATGTCTGCGTACAGCTGCAGTTTCAAGAAGAGAGAAAGTTTAGGCTCTGAGAAAGTTCTCAAACCGAACAGAAGCTAATTGGAATGTAATTCTTCTCCAACTGAGCTTTCGGGAAGCCGGGTCAAGAAGCCTTTGGGTTTCTTGTTCAGTGACTGGCTGTTTCCCCTCATTCTGACAAAGGAAGTCCATTGACTTCTGTGTCAAGGTTGTTTCCAAATTCTTAGCTAAGGGAAATGAGTGGATGCAAGACAGCTGTAACACCTTCACTGGGGACAGCTGAGACTTGGAGGTGCATCCATCAATTCAGTCAGTATAATAAACTTGATTATCAATTAAAGACCTGGACCTTATGGCACAGTGGTTAGCATTGCTGCCTCACAGCACCAGGGACCTGGGTTCGATTCCGGCCTCGGGTGACTGTTTGTGTGGAGTTTGCACATTCTCCCCATGTCTGCGTGGGTTTCCTCCGGGTGCTCCGGTTTCCTCCCACAGTCCAAAGATGTGCGGGTTAGATGAATCGGCCATGCTAAATTGTTACTTCGTGTCAATGGGATTAGCAGGGTAAATACGTGGGGCTATGGGGATAAAGCCTGGGTGGGATTGTTGTTGGTGCAGGCTCAATGGGCTGAATGGCCTCCTTCTGCACTGTAGGGATTCTACCTTGGCGTACACGGCACAATTTCAAAATTTGCAGGTGATACAAAACTTGCAAGTTTTGTGAATTGTGAGGAGGCTAATGCAGCACTCCAAAAGGGCATTAGGTGGGTTCATGCAGATGAAACTTAATGCAGAGAGACAACACAAAATATAAAGAGTACAATTCTAAAGTGAGTGCAGCAGCAACTGGACCTGAGTGTAGAAATGATTGAAGGTGGACAGACGGGTTGCAAGCGTGGTTAATAAAGCATATGGCATCCTGGGCTTTATTAATAGGGGCAAAAGTACAAGAGCAAAGAAGTCTCATGAGGGAAGTCTTATCACGTTGGGCATGTACTCATTGAAGTTTAGAAGATTGAGAAGTGACCTTGCGGTGTGGAGGGTGGGTGCTGGGCATAATGGTGGTGGTGGGTTGGGGGGGTTGCTTGACCGGGTAGGGATGTTTCCCCCTTCATGAGGGGGGGGGGGGGGCGGAAATCAAGAAATAAGGGGCACAGTTTCAAAGTGAGAGGTTCTTCCATTTAAGACGGAGATGAGGAGGAATTATTTCTCTCAGAGGGTCGTTGGTATTTGGAATAATAACAGCAAATTGCTGGATAAACTCAGCAGGTCTGGCAGCGTCTGTGGAGAGAGAAGCAGAGTTCAAGTTCCAAGTCCACATGACTGTTCTTCAGAATTGCTGAGTTTATCCAGCATTTTCTGTTTTTATTTTAGATTTTCAGTATCTGCAGAATTTTCCTTCCACATTAGTGTGTTTGGAATTCTCTTCCCAGAGAGCAATGGAGGCTGGGACGTTGAATATATCCAAGGTTCAGCTAGACATATTTTTGCTGGACAAAGGATTAAAGGGGCTATGGGAATCAGGTAGGAAGGTGCGCTTGAAACCACAATCCGATCAGCCATGATCATATTGAATGGTGAGCAGGTTTGATGGACTGAATTGCCTACTCCTGCTCCTATTTCTATGTTCTTACGATCTTCTTGTATCAATTGGAGGACTGCAGCCAGTTCTGAGAATCTTACTTTAGGAAGGTTGTGACGGTATTAGAGAGAATACAGAAAACATTCACAAGGATGGTTCCGTGGAAGAAAAATCAGTTTTGCTGATAGATTAGAGAAGTTATCCTTCAAGAAGAGGAGGTTAACAGCAGATTTGATAAGAGTATTCAATATCATGAGGGGTCTGTAGGTAGTGGGAGGATTGAGAACAATTTGTAGAACCCCTACAGTGCAGAAGGAGGCCATTTGGCCCATCGAGTCTGCACCGACCACCAGGCCCTATTCCCGTAACCCCACATATTTACCCTGCTAATCCCCCTGACGGGGTCAATTTGGGATGGCCAATCAACCTAACCCGCACATCTTTGGACTGTGGGAGGAAACCGGAGCACCCGGAGGAAACCCACGCAGACATGGGGAGAACGCGCAAATTCCACACAGCCAGTGACCCGAGGCCGGAATTGAACCGGGGTCCCTGGCGCTGTGAGGCAGCGGGGTGAACCACTGTGGGGGATTTAAGATAATTGGCAAAAAGAAGCAATGGTGACACGAGGAGAAACATTTTGACAGAGTGAGTGGTAAGAATCTGGAATGCATTGCCCGAGAGAGTGGTGGAGTCAGTCATAGGGGTATACAACACAGAAAAAGGCACTTTGGCCCATTGCATATGCGCCGGCCAAAGTATTCTAACTATTCCTCACTATTCTAATCTAATTCCCCAGCACTTGACCTGCAGCCTTGTAAGCCTTGGCATCACAAGTGCACATTCAAATACTACTTAAGTGTTCTGAGGGTCTCTGCCTCCACCACCCTTTCAGGCAGTGAGTTCCCACCACCCTTTGAGTTTCTTCCTGTCTACTCTATGTATGCCCCCCATAATTTTAAACATTTCAATCATGTCCCCCCTCAGTCTCCTCTGCTCCTAGGAAAACAACCCAGTCCATCCATTTCTCTTCATAATTAAAACTCTCCAGGCAACATCCTGGTAAATCTCTTCACCCTTTCCAGTGCTATCACACCCCTCTATAATGTGGATTCCAGAACTGCTCTCGCGATGGCCTAACCAATGTTTTATATAGTTCCAGCATAACCTCCCTGCTCTTAAACTCTGTGCCTTGGCTAACAAAGGCAAGTATAGCACATGCTTTCAGGGTTAATTGAAGCTTTCAGAGGGGAATTGGATTTTTCTCTGAAAAGGAAGAATGTTCAGGGCAATGGGAAGAAGGTGGTGAGGGGGTGGCACTGGATGAATTGCTACTTCAGAGAGCTAGCATAGCCACGACAGGCCGAATGGCCTATTTCTGTGCTGTAACCACTCTCATGATTAAGGAGAACCGAACAAATTGAAAGAGGAAGTAGATATTGCTCAATAGCTAAACTCTTAAAAGTAATGCAGAGATTCCTCTATATTAGACCATAATGTATAGCAGCAGAATAAGGCCATTCGGCCCATTGTGTCTGCTCCACCATCCAATGAGATTTGCTTTTCAGTCCCTTAAACTTTCCTCCTAAAATATTTCCAACACCAAAGAATTGTTTCTGTCGCTCCCTCTTAAAGATCTCACTTGTAATAATATCCTTGCAATGAGCATGTGGCATCTAATATGCAAGGTAATGCAGGTTCTCTGGGTTTGGGGGCAGAACGATCATGTACGAGCCTGATTCACTAACTCTGATTTGTTTATGTGATGGAGTGTTAAATTCTCCTTCCCCACACAGTGTCCCCACATGAGTGTCAACGGTAAGATCCTGCTGCACACCATTATATTCAAAACCATTGTTTCTGACCTGGATTAATACCGCATTTCACATTGCTCTTTATTTTTGTCTTTCTGACTGTAGATAATGGCATCAACTGCTTCAAAAAATATGACAGAAAAAACAGTTTGAAGATTATCAAGAACATTTACGGCGAGATACTGATGGCGCACAGCGACGGAGAGGCGGAGCCAGTGCCAGTCTTTGAGCATCGCACATTTCCCGAAAAGACAGGTTTCTATATTGACTTCACAGTTTATAAAGCAGATTGTATCGTAGAATCATACAGGACTGGAGGGGAACATTAGTGCCTGCGCCAAATCTCTTGAAAGGTCTATCCAATTAGTTCCACTCATAGGAATATAGAAAATAGAAGCAGCAGTAGGCCATTCGGCCTTCGAGCCTGCTCCGCCATTCATTTTGATCATGGCTGATCATCAAGTTCTATCCCTCCTTCCATATCTTTTGATCCCTTTAGCCCTAACAGCCATATTTAGTTTCTTCTTGAAATCACACAATGTTTTGACCTCAACTACTTTCTGTGGCAGTGAATTCCACAGATTCACCACCCTCTGAGTGAAGAAATTTCTCCTCACCTCCTTCCTAAAAGGTTTATCCCTTATCCTGGCCCCCTAATTCTGGATTCCCCCATCGGGAACATTCTTTCTGAAGCTTTCTGAAGGTGAGGTCCCTGAGGATTGGAGGATAGCGAATGTGGTACCATTATTTAAGAAGGGTAGCAGGGATAACCCGGGTAATTATGGGCCAGTGAGCTTGACGTCCGTGGTAGGGAAGTTGTTGGAGAGGATTCTTAGAGACAGGATGTATGCGCATTTAGAACGGAACATTCTCATTAGTGACAGACAGCATGGTTTTGTAAGAGGGAGGTCGTGCCTTACAAATTTAGTGGAGTTTTTTGAGGAAGTGACAAAAACGGTGGATGAAGGAAGGGCCGTGGATGTCGTCTATATGGATTTCAGTAAGGCATTTGACAAAGTCCCTCATGGCAGGTTGGTTAAGAAGGTTAAGGCTCATGGGATACAAGGAGAGGTGGCTAGATGAGTAGAAAACTGGCTTGGCCACAGGAGACAGAGGGTAGCAGTCGAAGGGTCTTTTTCCAGCTGGAGGTCGGTGACCAGTGGTGTTCCGCAGGGCTCTGTACTGGGACCTCTGCTATTTGTGATATATATAAATGATTTGGAAGAAGGTGTAACTGGTGTTATCAGCAAGTTTGCGGATGACACGAAGATGGCTGGACTTGCGGATAGCGATGAACATTGTCGGACAATACAGCAGGATATAGATAGGCTGGAAAATTGAGCGGAGAAATGGCAGATGGAATTTAATCCAGATAAATGCGGTGATGCATTTTGGAAGAAATAATGTAGGGGGGGAGTTATACAATAAATGGCAGAGCCATCAAGAATATAGAAACACAGAAACCCTAGGTGTGCAAGTCCACAAATCCTTGAAGGTGGCAGCACAGGTGCAGAAGATGGTGAAGAAGGCATATGGTATGCTTGCCTTTATAGGATGGGGTATAGAGTATAAAAGCTGGAGTCTGATGTTGCAGCTGTATAGAACTCTGGTTAGGCCACATTTGGAGTACTGCATCCAGTTCTGGTCGCCGCACTACCAGAAGGACGTGGAGGCTTTCGAGAGAGTGCAGAGAAGGTTTACCAGGATGTTGCCTGGTATGGAGGGTCTTAGCTATGAGGAGAGATTGGGTAAACTGGGCTTGTTCTCCCTGGAAAGGCGGAGAATGAGGGGAGACCTAATAGAGGTGTACAGAATGATGAAGGGTATAGATAGGGTGAACAGTGGGAAGCTTTTTCCCAGGTCGGAGGTGATGATCACGAGGGGTCATGGGCTTAAGGTGAGAGGGGCGAGGTATAACTCAGATATCAGAGGTATTTTACACAGAGAGTGGTGGGGGCCTGGAATGCACTGCCAAGTAGGGTGGTGGAGGCAGGCACGCTGACATCGTTTAAGACTTACCTGGATAGTCACATGAGCAGTCTGGGAATGGAGGGATACAAACGAATGGTCTAGTTGGACCAATGAGCGGCACAGGCTTGGAGGGCCGAAGGGCCTGTTTCCTGTGCTGTTCTATTCTTTGTTCTTTGTTCTGTCTAACACTGTTAGAATTTTACAAGTTTCTATGGGATCCCGTCTCACCCTTCTAAACCCCAATGAAGTGGAGTTGCCGGCGTTGGACTGGGATAGGCACAGTAAGTAGTCTCACAACAGTCTTCACCTGATGAAGGAGCGGCACTCCGAAGGCTCGTGCTACCAAATAAACCTGTTGGGCTTTAACCTGGTGTTGTGAGACTTCTTACTGTGCAAACTCCAAAGAATACAATCCTAACAGTCTCTCCACATATGACAGACCTGCCATCCCAGGAATCAGCCTGCATTCCCTCTTACACCAAGGTCATCCTTTCTCAGATAAGGTTACCAAAACTGCACACACTACTCTAGATGTGGCCTCACCAATGTTCTGTACAATTGCAGTAAAACACTCCCTTGTTCCTTCCCCTCAGCCCTGCAAATATTTTCCTTTTTAAGAATGTATTCAGTCCTCCTTTACAAGTTATTATTGAATCTGCTTTCACAGCCCGTTATTACAATGCATTCCATAATTGGTGTTATAAAGTTCTCCCCTTGTCTCTATTAGTTACTTTTCCACTTCTTTTTGAAGTGTTTTTGTAATTGATTGTCTTTTAAAGTCTATTAGCTGAAGTTATTACTCTATATTTTATTTGACGTGTGAGTCCAGTGGGCATTTCCCCTTTTCTGTTCTGAATTTGCTGATTAATGTCTGACATATATTTGGCAAAAGAAAAGTGCTGCCAATCTTCACCACCAGATGAGTTTGTGATTCATGCTTTCTAAGTTTTATTCATGGGATGTGGACATCACTAGCAAGGTCTGCACTTGTTCCTATCTGTAACTTCCCCTGAACTGAGTGGCTTGCTAGGCCATGCGGACGGCACGGTAGCACAGTGGTTAGCACTGCTGCTTCACAGCTCCAGGGTCCTGGGTTCGATTCCCGGCTCGGGTCACTGTCTGTGTGGAGTTTGCACATTCTCCTCGTGTCTGCGTGGGTTTCCTCCGGGTGCTCCGGTTTCCTCCCACAGTCCAAAGATGTGCGGGTTAGGTTGATTGGCCATGCTAAAATTGCCCCTTAGTGTCCTGAGATGCGCAGGTTAGAGGGATTAGCGGGTGAATATGGGGGTAGGGCCTGGGTGGGATTGTGGTCGGTACAGACTCGATGGGCCAAATGGCCTCTTTCTGCACTGTAGGGTTTCTATGATTTGATTGGCCTTGCAAGGTTGATTGGCCATGATAAATTGACCCTAATGTCATGGGGATTAGCAGGGTAAATATGTGGGGTTATGGGAATAGGGCCTGTGTGGGATTGTGGTCAGTGCAGACTCGAAGGGCCGAATGGCCTCCTTCTGCACTGTAGGAATTCTATGATAACTCATTTCAGAGGACAGTAAACCTCACTGCGGTGGGTCTGGAGTCACATTTTCTTCCCTAAAGGACATTAATGAACCAGGTGGGTTTTTAAACCAATCAGAGACTGGCACAAAAGAGGAGCTGAAGCCAGCATAGATCTTATTGAATGGCAAGGTTGAAGGACTTGATGGTCTACTCCTGCTTCTAGTTCTTGTGTTTCTGCACAGTGGCACAGTGGTTAGCACTGCTGCCTCACAGCCCCAGGGACCCGGGTTCAATTCCCGGCTTGGGTCACTGCCTGTGTGGAGTTTGCACATTTTCCTCGTGTCTGTGTGGGTTTCCTCCGGGTGCTCCAGTTTCCTCCCACAGTCCAAAGATGTGCGGGTTCGGTTGATTGGCCATGCTAAATTGACCCTAGTATAAGGGGGATTAGCAGGGTAAATACGTGGGGTTACAGGGATAGGGCCTGGGTGGGATTGTTGTCGGTGCAGGCTCGATGGGCCAAATGGCCTCCTGCGCTGTAGGGATTCCATTCTTCTAGTCTATTCTATTCCTGTGTGAAGGCTAGCTTTCACTCCCAGATTTTATGGATTGAACCAGCTGCCATGGATTTCGAGTCCAGATGACCCTTTGTCAGAGCTTTGACAAAGGGTTGTCTGGATTCGAAACGTCAGTTCTTTTCCCCCCTTACAGATGCTGCCAGACCCGCTGAAATTTTCCAGCTTTGGTTTGTGTTTGACTTGCTGCCATCCATCTCACCTTCATCTCACCCTACCAATAAATCTTTCAGTTCCTTCCACCTTCGTGTAGTTATGTAACTTATTCTTGATGCAACTTGTACAGTTCACCTCAGTTACTCCATGTGTTCTAGAAGCAAATTCCACATTTTCGCCACTGTCTGGGTAAAGACTAACTAGCATTCATGTCCCTTAGTTTTGCAACCCCCTGAGCTGCCAACCCCCACAACCTCCTCTAACACTGATGCTGCAGTTAAATGCCCAGTCTGATCTTTGCAGCGTAAATACAATCTCCTCGCAGGGAAATGATAGCGAGAATTGTCCTTGATTTTTTGCCAACACTGTAATTTAAAGAACTGACATTGTCACAGGGGACTTCTGTATTTTCAGGCCTTTCCCTTACAACCATTCAGCAATAAATCACAATATTGTTTCTTCAAAGCATTATACTTCTGCTCAATGACGCAAGTTGCAGCACAGTGGTTAGCACTGCTGCCTCACAGCGCCTGGGACCCGGGTTCAATTCTGGCCTCAGGTGACCGTCTGTGTGGAATTTGCACGTTCTCCTCGTGTCTGCGTGGGTTTCCTCCGGGTGCTCCGGTTTCCTCCCACATTCCAAAGATGTGCAGGTTAGGTGGATTGGCCATGCTAAATTGCCCCTTAGTGTTCAAAGATATGTAGGTTAGCGGGGGGGATTAGCAGGATAAATACTTGGGGTTACGGGGAACAGATATGGGTGGGATTGCCCCTTAGTGTCAGGGGGATTACATGGGGTTACAAGGATAGGACCTGGGTGGGATTGTTGTCAGTGCAAACCCGATGGGCTGAATGGCCTCCTGCACTGTAGGGATTCTATGGTACTGTAAGACAGATAAAGCGTGGGAGAGTGAATTGGAAAAAGTATTCCCTCTTTGTCAGAGAAAGATATAAGAAGTGAAGAGAAGAGTGAAGCTAGATTTGGATTACTCTAACATGTAGCTAGAACAGACACAATGAGCTCCGAGGGAGGCGATGGCCTCGTGGTATTATCGCTAGACTATTAATCCAAAACACAGCTAACGTCCCTACAACCTTTCTGGTTGTATCACAGCTTGGTGCGGCTCCTGCTCTGCCCAAGAACGCAAGGAACTACAAAAGGTCGTGAATGCAGCCCAGTCCATCACGCAAACCAGCCTCCCATCCATTGACTCTGTCTACACTTCCCGCTGCTTCGGCAAAGCAGCCGACATAATTAAGGACCCCACGAACCCCAGACATTCTCTCTTCCACTTTCTTCCATCGGGAAAAAGATACAAAAGTGAGAGATCATGCACCAACCGACTCAAGATCTGCTTCTTCTTCCCTGCTGCTGTCAGACCCTTTGAATGGACCTACCTCACATTAAGTTGATCTTTCTTTACACCCTACCCATGACTGGAACACTACATTCTGCACTCTCTCGTTTCCTTCTCTATGAACGGTACGCTTTGTCTGTATAGCGCGCAAGAAACAATACTTTTCACTGTATGTTAATACATGTGACAATAACAAATCAAATCAAATCGCATTCCCACCACCATTTAAACAGAACAACTGCTTAGACATCAGTGGAGTTGTGTCCGATTCTAGACGTCGGAGGTTAAGGCCTTGGGAGTAGGGGCAGAGGAGATTTTACTAAACTGGTACCAGGTACGAAGGACTTTCAGTGCTCGCAGCAAGGATTAAAGCAGAGAAGGCCAAGGGAGGGGTAATAGAGGTATTCAAAATTGTGATTTAGAATCCCTACAGTGCAGAAAGAGGCCATTTGACCCATTGGGTCTGCACTGATCACAATCCCCTATCCCCATAACGTCCATTGATTTACACTGCTAAGCCCCCTGACACTACGGGGCAATTTAGCATGGCCAATCCACCTAACCTGCACACCCTTGGACTGTGGGAGGAAACTGGAGCACCGGGAGGAAACCCACGCAGACATGGGGAGTACGTGCAAACTCCACACAGACAGTCACTCAAGCTGGGAATCAAACCCAAGCCCCTGGCGCTATGAGGTAGCAGTGCTAACCACTGTGCCACCGTGTCACTAACAATACAGTGGATAAAGAGAGGCAGGAGAGTTGGTGACCAGAGGACACAGATTTGAAGGTAACTGGCAAAAGAGGCAGAGGGAAAATAAGAAGAATTTGTTTGCTCATTGAGTTACAATGATCTAAACTGTGCTGTCTGGTACAGTGTGCCACCAGGGTGATGGAAGCAGTTCAATAGCTTGCAAAAGAAAGTTGGATAAATACTTGGATATATACACTCCTTATGTCTCTCTACATTACTTTTCTTCCTTTGACAAACTTTGAAAAACTTATCTCGTTGAGCAACCTTTTGGTCATCTCACCTAATAGCTTTGATTATGCCTTTGTCTATCATGCACCTGTGAAGCACCTTGGGGCATTTCATTATTTTAATGGTGCTATATAAATATACTGTTGTTGTTGAAAAGAAACATTTGCACGGCTATGTGTAAGGAGCAGGGGGAGCCAAACTCATGAGAGAACTTTTATAATGAGCTGGCATAGGCATATGGGCCAAATGGCCATCTGCAACTGCATGATTCTACATATTTACCATTTTTATAGAAAAAAGAACTTTTATACCTGATAGTTTCCGGAAATAACTGACATCTAATTATTTACAGGTGATGGCACAAACTTTAATCTTGTGCTCTACCGCAAGAAGCTGGACTTCTGCACACCTCGTGGTCTCCCAATAGTCTTTCAGATTAAAGTTTGTGGATCTGACTATCATATGTACTGCACTGAGGAGGGAGACAGAAAAGTTGTCAAGTTTAAGGTAAATACAATTTGCATTTATATCACACTTTTGCAGAACAAATATCCCACGGTGGCACAGTGGTTAGCACTGCTGCCTCACAGCGCCAGGGACCTGGGTTCAATTCCGGCCTCGGGTCACTGTTTATGTGGAGTCTGCACGTTCTCCCCATGTCTGCGTGGGTTGCCTCCGGGTGCTCCCACAGACCAAAGATGTGCAAGTTGGGTGCATTGACCATGCTAAATTACCCCTTAGTGTCCCAGGATGTGTAGGTTAGAGGGATAAGTGGGGTAAATATGTGGGGTTGCGAGGATAGGGCCTGGGTGGGGTTGTTGTCAGTGCAGACTCGATGGGCCGAATAGCCTCCTTCTGCACTGTAGGGATTCTATGATCCCAGTGCACTTAATCGGAGCGTAATCAGGCAAAAATTGCAAACTTCTGTTTGCATTTTTCCTCCTTTTCTCCCTGGGCCAAAGAGGTAGGTTTTAAGGATTGGGGCTAAGGAAGCAGGGAATGCACAAGAGGTCAGAATAGCAGGAGCATGGAGATTTTGGAGGATTATAGGGCTGGAGGATGTTACAGCAATCGTTTGGGCTAGTTAGTCGTATGTATTCCCCAACTAGTTCAGCACTGGTGGGGAAGGGCGGTGGGGGGAGCGGTGGATGAGGAGGGAGCAGATGTTTCCAAACCAAAGCTTCCCTGCACATATCGAGCCTGAGTCAAAGGACAAAGAAAATTACAGCATAGGAACAGGCCCTCCAAGCTTGCACCGACCATGCTGCCCGACTGAACTAAATCCCCCTACCCTTCTGGGGACCATATCCCTCTATTCCCATCCTGTTCATGTATTTGTCAAGACGCCCCTTAAAACTCACTATCGTATCCGCTTCCACTACCTCCCTCGGTAGCGAGTTCCGGGCACCCACCACCCTTTGTGTAAAAAATCTGCCTCGTACATCTCCTTCAAACCTTGCCCCTCGTACCTTAAACTTATGTCGCCTAGTAATTGACTCTTCCACCCTGGGAAAAAGCTTCTGACTATCCACTCTGTCCATGCCCCTCATAATCTTGTAGACTTCTATCAGGTCGCCCCTCAACTTGCGTCGTTCCAGTGAGAACAAACCAAGTTTCTCCAACCTCTCCTCATAGCTAATGCCCTCCATACCAGGCAACATCCTGGTAAGTCTTTTCTGTACCCTCTCCAAAGCCTCCACATCTTTCTGGTAGTGTGGCGGCCAGAATTGAACACTATATTTCAAGTGCGGCCTAACTAAGGTTCCAAAAAGCTGTAACATGACTTGCCAATTTTTAAACTCTATGCCCCAGCCGATGAAGACAAGCATGCCATATGCCGCCTTGACTGCCTTCTCCACTTGCATTGCCACTTTCAGTGACCTGTGTACCTGTACATCCAGATCCCTCTGCCTATCAATACTCTTAAGGGTTCTGCCATTTACTGTATATTTCCTATCTATATTAGACATTCCAAAATGCATTACCTCACATTTGTCCAGATTAAACTCCATCTGCCATCTCTCCACCCAAGTCTCCAACCTATCTATATCCTGCTGTATCCTTTGATGGTCCTCATCGCTATCCGCAATTCCACCAACCTTTGTGTTGTCCCCAAACTTACTAATCAATCCAGTTACATTTTCCTCCAAATCATTTATATTTATATATATATATATATTACAAAGAGAGTCCTGGCGATGCAGTGCCCTGCAGTCTGTTCCAGAAGTTCAGCCAGTCCTTGCCAACATGAGTGGAGTGCAGATAAGGAAGATTCTGCATTACTTCAAATTAACAAAGAGAATAGGAAAGATTCAGATCTGTTTTTTAAAGAATTTAGTTCGAGACTGGGCGGCACGGTAGCACAGTGGTTAGCACTGCTGCTTCACAGCTCCAGAGACCTGGGTTCGATTCCCGGCTTGGGTCACTGTCTGTGTGGAGTTTGCACATTCTCCTCGTGTCTGCGTGGGTTTCCTCCGGGTGCTCCGGTTTCCTCCTACAGTCCAAAGATGTGCGGGTTAGGTTGATTGGCCATGCTAAAATTGCCCCTTAGTGTCTTGGGATGCGTAGGTTAGAGGGATTAGCGGGTAAAATATGTAGGGATATGGGGGTAGGGCCTGGGTGGGATTGTGGTCGGTGCAGACTCGATGGGCCAAATGGCCTCTTTCTGTACTGTAGGGTTTCTATGATTTCTATGATGTGAGCAAACTTTGCCCCCGCACAGTAAATAACGCATGGCGTGGATTTAATCGTTTCAAAAGCGGTTGCGTACAGGTGATACAACCTGTAGGCCCTTGAATAGGATAAGCTGGATTGAATGGCATTTCTGATCTGTGTTTACAAGTGACAGTAAGAAGTTTAACAACACCAGGTTAAAGTCCAACAGGTTTATTTGGTAGCAAAAGCCACACAAGCTTTCGAGGCTCTGAGCCCCTTCTTCAGGTGAGTGGGAATTCTGTTCACAAACAGAACTTATAAGACACAGACTCAATTTACATGAATAATGGTTGGAATGCGAATACTTACAACTAATCCAGTCTTTAAGAAACAAAACAATGGGAGTGGAGAGAGCATCAAGACAGGCTAAAAAGATGTGTATTGTCTCCAGACAAGACAGCCAGTGAAACTCTGCAGGTTTCACACTATTTGTAACTCCCACAGTTGCGTGGACCTGCAGAGTTTCACTGGCTGTCTTGTCTGGAGACAATACACATCTTTTTAGCCTGTCTTGATGCTCTCTCCACTCCCATTGTTTTGTTTCTTAAAGACTGGATTAGTTGTAAGTATTCGCATTCCAACCATTATTCATGTAAATTGAGTCTGTGTCTTATAAGTTCTGTTTGTGAACAGAATTCCCACTCACCTGAAGAAGGGGCTCAGAGCCTCGAAAGCTTGTGTGGCTTTTGCTACCAAATAAACCTGTTGGACTTTAACCTGGTGTTGTTAAACTTCTTACTGTGTTTACCCCAGTCCAACGCCGGCATCTCCACATCTTTACAAGTGACATCAGGAAGCACATTACCACAAAACGGGTGGTGGAAATTGAACCAAAGCCTGCACTTGATTCCTTGTTGCGTCAGGGGGTGCTCTGGGTGCTGCATCTTTAAGTCAGTATTGCCACTTCTACTTGGTGTCTGATTAGGAATGTCTCCCTTATGAAATGACCTGTTGCAATCAGCCTTGCTGTGTACACAGGGTGGAGATTACTGACCACCTCACACACATCCGTCTACAACATCATTACCTCACCGAGGACACAGGAAAGGTCATGGGCCAGGTTTTGCTGTTGAAGTAACCGTGTTTATGATGCACGTTATCAATTTACAAATTCATTAGCAAGCTCGGGGAAATGAACTATTTCTGCAGGTCCTAAATTCCCTGAAAGGGTTTTTTAAAAAAGTCAGATTTAAAGAAAAGTGCTTCCTCATTTTATTTTTTCCTTCTCCATCTCTTTCAACTCCAATTCACTCTGGGGAGGCACAGTGGGTTAGCACTGCTGCCTCACAGCGCCAGGGACCCGGGTTCGATTCCCGGCCTGGGTCACTGTCTGTGTGGAGTGTGCACGTTCTCCCCGTGTCTGCGTGGGTTTCCTCCGGGTGCTCTGGTTTCCTCCCAAAGTCCGAAAGATGTGTGGGTTAGGTGGATTGGCTATGATAAATTGCCCCTTAGTGTCAAGGGGACTAGCAGGGTAAATGCATGGGGTTATGGGGATAGGACCTGGGTGGGATTGTGGTCAGTGCAGACTCGATGGGCCAAATGGCCTCCTTCTGCACTGTAGGGATTCTATGATTCTTTGTTCCTCCACTATCTTTACATCTCATTGGTTAAGGGGATAGATCATTGGCCCTGTCATTCATCGAGGTTCCTTTGTCTCTATCTGATCATCCAGCACGTTCCGATACAAAGATATTTTTGTGATAACGGACATGGAAAGCAGTCTAACCAGCAGGGAGGGGTGCTCTCCAATGCCCCTCTCCATCCACATCTGAAGATTTATTTTTGGTTTGATTGACAAAGTTGAAACTGTTTTTTTTTTAATAACAAATTGTGTTTGTGTTTAGGAAGGTGTCGCACCAATGGACGTGGGAGACAGCATGAAGAACATCATCTTTTACCAGCAGTACTTTGACAGCACATATTTCAAATTTGAATCTGCATGGGCATGTGGCTGGTTCCTGTGCACTGAGGAGAAAAACAGTCTTCACACCTTCACTTTGAAGAAGGCAATGGAGGGGAAAGATGAAACGATAGCTGTCTGTTTGAATAATGTACCATAAGCTTGCCCTCCCCTTCACATTCCTTCATGTTACCGTGCCATGTCTCCATTCCACTCAGGGATTCAGACAGTTCCAATATTGCATTGGCTGACGCTGCACCTGGATAAGATCCCATTGTGTTAGAGGCAAGGGACTAGCATGGATAGAAGATTGGCTGACTGGCAGAAGGCAGAGAGTGGGAGTATAGGGGTCCTTTTCAAGATGGCAGCCGGTGACCCGTGGAGTTCCTCAAGGGCCATTGCTGAGACCACAACTTTTCATTTTATACATCAATGATCTAGATGAAGGAACTGAGGGCATTGTGACTAAGTTTGCAGATGATACAAAGATAGGTGGAGGGGCAGGTGGTATTGAGGAGACAAGGAGGCTGCAGAAGGACTTGCACAGGTTAGGAGAGTGGGCAAAGGAGTGGCAGATGGAATACAACATGGGAAAGTTATGCACTTTGGTGGGACGAATAGAAGCATTGACTATTTTCTAAATGGGGAGAATTCAGAAATCAGAAGCGCAAAGGGACTTGGGAGTCTTAGTTCAGGATTCACTTGAGGTTAACTTGCAGGTTGAGTTGGTATAGAACATAGAACAGTACAGCACAGAACAGGCCCTTTGGCCCACAATGTTGTGCCGAGCTTTATCTGAAACCAAGATCAAGCTATCCCACTCCCTATCATCCTGGTGTGCTCCATGAGCCTATCCAATAACCGCTTAAATGTTCCTAAAGTGTCTGACTCCACTATCACTGCAGGCAGTCCATTCCACACCCCAACCACTCTCTGCGTAAAGAACCTACCTCTGATATCCGTCCTGTATCTCCCACCACGAACCCTATAGTTATGCCCCCTTGTAATAGCTCCATCCACCCGAGAAAATAGTCTTTGAGTAGTTTGGTAGTTATAAAGGCAAATGCAATGTGAGCATTCATTTTGAGAGGACTAGAATACAAAAGCAGGGATGTACTGCTGAGGCTTTATAAGGCTCTGGTCAGACCACATTTGGAATATTGTAAGCAATTTTGGGCACCGTATCTAAGGAAGGATGTGCTGGCCTCGAAGAGGCTCCAGAGGAGGTTCACGAAAATGATCCCGGGAGTGAAAGGTTTGATGTATGAGGAGCATTGGAGGACTCTGGGTCTGTACTCAATGGAGTTTAGAAGAATGAGGGGAGATCTCATTGAAATGGACAGAATACTGAAAGACCTGGATAGAGTGGATGTGAGGAAGATGTTTCCATTAGTGGGAGAGACGAGGATCTGAGGACACAGCCTTCATATAAAGGGACGACCCTTTAGAACTGAGATGAGGAGGAATGTCTTCAGCCAGAGGGTGGTGAATCTGTGGAATTCATTGCCACAGAAGGCTGTGGAGGCCAGGTCATTGAGTGCATTTAACACAGATATAGATAGATAGATTCTTGACTGGTAAGGGGATCAAAGGTTACGGGGAAAAGGCAGGAGAATGGGGTTGAGGAACATTATCAGCCATGATCAAATGGCTGTGCAGACTTGATGGGCCAAATGGCCTAATTCTGTTCCAATATCTCATCGTCTAATGATCTTAAATAGATTGTCACCTGTGTGTGATTGTTAAACTAAGGGGAAAATAAAGGAGCATTGCATTATAATCCAGCTTTTTCATATTTAATGAATTTTTTTTTCTTGATTGTTAAAACTAATTAACGGTCCTGTGACTGTGTTCCTCCATGTTTAATTTTTTTTAAAAGTAAAAATTACAGTCTTTTGAGCTAGGGTTTGATTCTGGGATCTTCCCATCCAGTTACTGGGACTGTAACAGGGACAAGTCCCAGTACTGGTTGGAGTCATACACAGCACAAAAGAAGTTGGATATGTTTGTTCAAGGTCAATACAGGAGTTCCTCAGGGTCATGTCCTCAGTCTAAGCATCTTCAGCTGCTTCATCATTAACCTTCCCTCAATCCTGAGGTCAGAAGTAGTGATGTTCGCTGATGACTACGCAATACCATTCCTGACTCCTCAGATACTGAAGCAGTCTGTGCCCAGATGCAACAAGACCTAAACAATATTCAGGCTTGGGGTGGTAAGTAACATTTGAAAGGCAATGACCATCTCCCACAAGAGGGAATGTAATCATCTCCCCATAACATTCAATAATATAACGGTAGCAGAAGCCCCATTATCAACATCGTAGGGGTTATCACTGACCAGAAACTGCACTGCAGCAACCATATAAATACTCTGGCTATAAGCATAAGTCAGAGCTGGGAATTCTAAGGGAAGTAACTCACCTCCTGACTCCCCAAAACAATGCGCAAGTCAGGAGTATGATGGAATATTCTCCACTTGTCTGGATGAGTGCAGCTCAACAACACTCGAGCAGTTCAACACCATCCAGGTCAAAGCAGCTTATTTGATTGGCACTTCATCCACCACCTTTAACATTCACTCCCTCTACCACGAACAGATGCACTGCAGCAACTCACCAAGGCTCCTTCAACAGCACCTTCCAAACCTCTGAAATCGACCACATGGAAGGACAGGACATTGGAACACCACCCTATAGTTTATATGGATTTTAGCAAGGTCCCACATGGGAGATTGAGAAGGCTGAAGCACATGGGATTCAGGGAAATTTGGCTAGATGGATCAGAAACTGGCTTAGTAATAGGACACAAAGGATAGTGTTGTGGGAAATTTACCACTTCGGAGTCAGACTTGGGGGTTTCAATAATAGTTTTATTTCGGACACAAAGCATTGGGAGAAAGCGCTGGTACTCCGCTGTACTTGGCAGCTACCTTCTCAACTACACAATGGTAGTTGATCATTTTTATACCTTTTAGACAATAGGCAGTACGGACATTAGCCGTTAACACATCGTTACAAGTTGAGTAGACAGATACGGACATCGATAGTTAACACATCGTTACAGGCAGACAGGTATGGACAGGAACAGTTAACATATCATTGTTCATAGAATGGATACATTTATGCAGTTATGTCCTCTATCAATGACTGGTTTCGATCTATACATTCAGTGGCTGATCTTGTTACATTTATGTATTTATGTCCCCATCTGTGGCTGACATTATCAGACTCATTGTTCTGGGTCTGCTCTTATCTAAAGTGCCTCAAGCTCTGACCAGTTTCCTGCAGCAATTCAGATACTGAGGGTTTTAACTTTTTGTGTAACTGTCTAGGCTAAAAGCCAGTGCCTTTTAATGTTCCTTCCCAGGTAACCATTTTGTGTGCCAGGTAACCATTTTGTGTCCATCACTTTAATTCCACCATAACACTCCCCCTTTTTGGTCAGGATTATTATTTAATAATCCCCAGACCAACAACTGCATCTTCACAGGTAGAGGTCCATCTTCTTCTTTCCTTCTTCATAGCTTTCGACGTCTTCAGGGGTTCCCATCATGTATTCTTCCTCGATGGTTACACTGGCTCCTGGCACAATTCGTGTCACCATTGCTTTGCAACAGACATTAAGGCATCCAACAATGAGGCAACAGACAATTACAATTGAAATGAGTATGACCAGTCCATGCAGTAAATAGGATCCCCAGGATCCCCCCACTAGCCATTCCAGCCAGCTACTCCCTTTCTTGGGTCCCTGTCTGAAATCATCAAGCTGTTTTCTGATGTTATTAATGACTTGGGTAATGTTATAGGATTCGTCGGTGACATGGATTATGCATTTGTTTCCTATGATTGTACATACTCCCCCCTTGTTGTGCTAACTGGTCGTCTACTGCATATCATGTCTGCTGTGCATATAATCTCAGTTCAGCCATTTCTTGGTTGGCAGTCTCCAGTGCTTTTGAAGGGCTGTTTCCCAGGACTGTTAGTCCACAAACAATATGATTCCTATTTTTTGCACTAATTACTCCTGCTGCACCCCCCCCCCCCCCCCCCCCCGGCCCAGAGATAGGGCTCCGAGGAACCCGTATCCTAGTGATGATCCCATTGTACCCGGGGTTTCCCAACCAGCGCAGAATTCTTTGCTGATGGCCCGGGTTACTATCTTTCTCCGGATATGCCCCTTCTGAAGGCATGGAACAGTGAGTGGTCCTATTGGTCCTACTGCAAAAAGGATCGGGAGGTTTGGTGTTTCTGTCGTGTAAGTACCATTGAAGAGGAACACATATCCCTTCTTAGCCCAGTAGCATTTAGTGTCCTGATTATTAGTTTGTGTATACCGGCAATTGCCCGGTTTACTTGACTCCCCATTTGATCCCACCACCTGGTAAGTATCAAATGGGTCTGTCCATTCGGTTGGGCTGACATGAGTCCCATTACACTGTCCACAAATGAGCTGTCTCCCCGCGGTTACATTCAGGCATTTCTGCTCATCACAGGTGCAAGTAAACTGACCCCTACTTACCCGACAGTGCTGACGGACACGCTGCGTCTGTACGCAGGAATCATTCTTGGGGAACAAGGCATATGCACATCCCCATCCCTGCCCCGTAAAACAAAGCGGATAGCTTGCATTATCTGAGCAAGCTCTTCCTCCCACCTGTTGGAGCCCCCTGCACACAGAATCTGTGGGATTTACAAGTTCCACACATCTTCCCTGTATACCTCTTTTATATTTGCCAATTTGTCCCTTACAGGGTGTGTCTGATGTATCTACTGTGTACAAGTCATGAGGGGTCCACCCAGGTGTGGCCACAAATAGGGCTTCTATAGATTGGGCTGATGGGAAACATACAGTCCGATTCCCATGTAAGTGTATATGAGCCTTGTAAAATAGGTTATCCTCCAGCCCAGTCAAGTTTACAGTCGCGACAACGCAAAGTAATACAGTTACATACGCGATTTCATACATGTCCGCAATGAGCAAGTATCAATCCTAATATTGTAAGTTATACAATTTTCACAAGTCAACCCGAACGCGTCAGTTACTCTTGCAGTCTTCACCTGTTTTGGAGAAAGCAATCTGGTCACTTTAATTTATTCATTCATTCCTTTGTGTAATTTTAGCTGGGTCTAATGTTTCCATATACCTTTCCCTCTTATGTCTATACAGGCACGGGTGTCTCCACTAATTATAACTTCATATGGCCCATTCCATTTTGGTGCAAACCCTGGTTTGTCAGGTAATGTTTTTACTAGGACGCCACTTCCCGCTGTTGGGATGTCAGGGAGCATTTCAAGCTCTCTCTCTGCATCTCTTTTTTCTTGATTATCTTTTACCAATTTGCGCATCCCTTTTAGTTGGGCGCTTAATTCCAAAACATATCTTCTGATTTTATCTTTGAGTGGACCTACATCGGTCCCACCTGTTATGATGCTTTCGGGTAATTGCATCGCCCGTCCTGTCGTCAGTTCATAAGGGGTTAATCCGGTTGTCCGGTTTGTGGTGGCTCTTAACCTCATTAGTATAGTGGGCAATACTTCTGTCCACATTTTTCCCGATGTTTGTATGGCTTTAGCCAGGGCATTCTTAAGTGCTCTATTCATACGTTCCACCATTCCAGAACTCTGTGGGTGGTAAGGGATGTGGAATTTTTGTTTTATCCCCATCAATTGGCACACTGTTTTTACCACCTTTCCAGTGAAGTGCATCCCTTGGTCCGAATCGATTTGTAGGGGTGCACCCCATCTAGGGATGACCTCTTCTGCCAGTATTCTAGCCACCGTGGTAGCAGTACAATTTGTAGAAGGGAAGGCTTCTACCCACCTGGTGAACTGGTCTATAATAACCAGACAATAGGTTTTGCCGTGGGATTGTGGTAGTGGCCGTGTGAAATCTATTTGCAGATGTTCCCAGGGTCCCTTTGGTCGGGGCTGGTGCCCCATCTTAATTTTTATGGATCGCCCAGGGTTGTGTTGCGCACACGTCACGCATCGGTGACAGTGTCGGGCTATGTCCCTTCCCATTCCTTTCCACCACCATTCCTTTCCTATACTAGTTATCATGGCCTCTCTTCCCACATGTGAGAGTCCATGGTGTAGTTCCAATAGGGTGTTTTGTATGCACTCTGGTGCTATTACCTTATCTTCCCGTCTCCAAATGTTATCAGTCCCTTTGGCTGCTCCCTGTGCTTCCCACTCCTTTTCCTCTTTCGAGGTATCCTCATGTAAGTCCCGAATATCTATTTTGTCTCCTGTCTGTTCTGATACTGCTATTGGCAGCTCGCCAACTGTCTCCTGCTCTAAGGCTAACTGTGCTGCTCTATCTGCGGCTTCGTTCCCTTTGAAATTTAACCAGTCGGGTTATCTCTTCCTGGTTCTTTCTGGTGCACTTTAATTTTGATTACTGCGGCTTCTCGAGGTTTCTCACTAGCTTTCAACAATGCCTCAATTCTTTGTTGGTGTTTAATAGGAGTTCCTCCCGTGGTTATGAACCCCCTTCTACCCCATACTGTCATATAGTCATGTATTACCCCGAACGCGTAGCGACTATCTGTATATATGTTTATCGTTTTGCCTTCCGATAACTCTAGTAACTATGTGAGTGCCACTAGTTCTGCCATTTGTGCGGATAGACCTCCGTCAGTCCTTTCTGACCTTACTGTCTCTAGTTTGTCATTTACTACTGCCCACCCTGTCCGGGGTGATCCTTCCACATATTTGTGTGAACCATCTACAAAAAGGGTCTCCTTTTGTCGCCATGGTCCTGTGTTACCACTGCAGAATAGAACCCTCCCTCATTACTACAATGGATGTGGAAGTCTTTATTAGAATCTGGTAATCCTAGTCCAGGGGGCTGATATCAGTTCTGTTTTTAGTTTGTTGTAAGCCTCTTCCTGCTCGGGTCCCCATTCTATGGGATTTAAAGCTGGTTTTCCCCCTTTGACTAGTCTTTGTATAGGTTCTGCCAATTTTGCGAATCCCAGGATAAAACTTCGGCTATAATTGAACAGTCCTAGCACCTTTCTGACCCCTCTTATGGTGATGGGTCGCGGCATTTGTTGTACTGCCTCCTTTCGGTCTGTTGGCATCTCTTTAAGCCCTCGGGATATAAGGTGTCCTAGGTACAGGACTTGTGCTTTCCCGATTTGTGCCTTTTTGGGGCTCACCTTTAACCCTGCGGTTTTTAGTTCGTTTAATACTAGATACAGTGCTTCTTGATGTCCTGACTTGGATTCTGAAGCTATTAATATATCATCTACATATTGTAGGATCGTGCTACCCCCTGGCAGTTCTACCCTGTTCAGGATCTCATTCATTACTCGATGGAAGATAGCAGGGCTGTTGTGGAATCCCTGCGGTAGGCGAGTCCAAGAGTACTGTTTGTCTCCCATTTAAAGGCGCATTTGTCTTGGGATTCGAGATCCAAGGGTAGGGACCAGAATCCTTTGGCTATATCCAATACTATGAATATATTGTGCTCCTGTGACAGTCCATTCAGGATAGTCGAGGGGCTTGCTACAATGGGGTGCAACTTGGACGTGACTTTATTGAGTCCGGTGTAAACTATCGTGAGCCTATAGCTTCCGTCAGGTTTACTCACCGGCCAGGTTGGGGAGTTAGTGGTGCTTGTGGTTTCTCTCGGAGTTCCTTCTTCCACTAACCCTTTAACTATCTCCACTACAGCTGCTTCTGCTTCTGGTTTTATTGGGTATTCTCGGTGGGGCTTATGCTCCAGTCCAGGTATCTTTATTGGGTCCATTTTAGTTAAACCGGTATCTAACTTTGTTTTAGCCCATACTCCGGGGACGGAAGCACAGATGGCTCCAAACCCTCCTGTCTCTAATTCCCAATTTCTGGTGGTGACTGTGGCTACCTTAATAGTTTCGAGGTGACTTGTGAGTTTCCCTATTCTAGTTTTCTGACCGTCCTGTCTTGGCCAGATTAATTCTCCCTTTCCACAGTCTATCAAAATCTCATATTCTTTCATTAAATAATTTCCCATTATTGTACCCTCGTTATTGTTACACACATAAAATCTCATCGGCCTATACAGATTATTTATTTCTACTAACGTGGTCTCGCTCAGGTAGGCGGGTGTTTTGTTCCCTCCTATCCCGATTAGGTAAATCATTTTACTTGTAGTGGATAAGGGTAGGTCGGTGACAGATATGGATGCTCCTGTGTCCACCAGCATCTCACATTGCCTGCCCCCTACCAGTGCAGACACATAAATCCTTCCCTCCTTCTTACCCTTATGAATGGGGGCTGCAGACCGTCAATCTTGCTGACCTCGGAGGTTCCTTGGTTCCTCCGTGTGGTCATGGATCAGGTCGGGAGTCTCCCATGTTTATCCCAACACACTGCTTCTGTGTGTCCATGTTTATTACAGTGGTTACAATGTTTCCCACTGCTCCCAAATCTGTTTCCTTTCCTTGGGACCCCGCAATCCCTCGCAAAGTGCCCTTGTCGGCCACAATTGTGGCAAGTCAGTTTGGACTTAGTCCCGTTCCCGTTACTATAAGCGGCTACTCTTTCTAGCCTTGCTCTTGTCTGGGATTTCTCCTCTCTGCCTCCCAGTACGCCACTAGCTCATTCTACCAATTCATCATAATCCTGGGACATGATCACTCCCATTTTTAGGATGGTTTGGTGAGCGCTGGAGAGCCCATCCTTGAAAGCCTGGATGAACGCTCGGTCCCCACGACCTGGGTTTCCTTGCCCTGAGCATTCTTGGTATACTTGGAACAACCGTTCCCCGTACTCAGAAGTTCCTTCCCCCTTTAGCGGCTTGGTTGTGGTAATTCTGCTCCAGTTGGTAGGAGCATTCCCTAAAACTCTCTGAATTTCTGTCTTAAACTGGGTGAAGGGTGCCTGTTGGGCATCTATTTCTGCTGTTAGGACGACTACATGTGTCCAACATCTCCCACTATAATCCTGTGCTGGAGGAGCAGCGGGTCCACCCGCTACCTGCCTCCACTTATCCGCTGGACAGGTTGCCCTGACCAGCTGGTGTACGTCTCTCAGGTGTAATTGGTGTCCTACCCAAATTGTATCTAATTCTTCCCAGAATTTAGTGTTTGCGCTTCTAGGTTGTAATTTACCCAGGGAAGCCATTAACTGCTGTCTCTCACCTGGGGTGAATGGTTTATAATTCGCATTTGGCTGCGCATCTGTTCCCCCTCGGGTTACTGGTGCTAAGTTGTGTCCTAGCGCTTCCCACTCCTCTGGAGGAGCGGTTGGTCCCTGTCGTGTGGACTCATAAGGAGGTAGAGGAACAGTTTCCCCTCCCCATTGATTCTCTTCTAACACTTGGTTTTGTTTCTCCAGTTCCCTTACTCTGGATTCTAACTCTCTAATCTTTTCTTTAGTTTCACTCCATTTTTTAGTAGAGGTGACTACTTGCTCAATTAGTCCAGCTAATTAATGTACTAATAATACCCCTGTCTTCTTTGTCTTGTTTCTCTTTTCCCCATCTATCCACTTTCTCTGCTGTTCTGAGGTCTGAGAAGCATCCCAGCCATCCCTTTGCATCCTCTTTATTAACACTTGCCTGTCTGCCATGTACACTTCAATAAGAGATCCTGCAGGTCCCCTCTTAACTTCTTTATCTGCCATCTTGCAGACGTCACTACCCCCGGTCACTATTGCCTCCTTGGCAACATGTTTTAGGCGCCATACAGCCACAATTACTCCCTAGTAAAGTGTGCTCTCTACCATAGGGACTACACTGCCCCCGGCCACTATTACTACTCTAGCACTGTGTTTCACTACCGTCTCAGGGTTTCAATTTATACTCACGGCTTCCACGATTACCACCTCGGCAATGTGTTTCTCCACCGGAGTCCGGCTCTAGGTCAGAGTTGATCGAGCTCCTTTTCCGCACCGCTTTTACAACATTGACAGTCCAGTACCCAACTATACAAACTTTCATGCAATCAGATGGCAACTCTGCGTTTGTTCGCCACTACAGAGTTTGATGTTAACCAACTTTGCCACTTGTGCTTCACAATCCTAAGTGCCCTTGGTGCCTCTACGCCCACTTCAGGGTCCTGACCTTCGCGTGGGGGATTTCCCCTCTTAACGACCGATCTAAGGCTGTGCATTTGAGACAGGCACTTCCTTGTCCTCTAGTCAGTCAGCACAAGTAACAGTTACTTATCACTATCAGCAGTTAGTACTTATCACTATACCATATACAATCAATACTTATCACTATAAATACCCCTTAATTTTAACCCCTTTTAAACTGTATTGTTGATCCCGTCTGACTCCCACAGATTCAGTGATCTCTACCCCGGCTCTCCAATCGTGGCCAATCAATCGAACTTACCAGCAATGAGATCCTGCCGACTACACCAATTGTGGGAAATTTACCACTTCGGAGTCAGACTTGGAGGTTTCAATAATACAGTTTTATTTCGGTCAAAGCGTTGGGAGAAAGCACTGGTACTCCGCTGTACTTGGCAGCTACCTTCTCAACTACACAATGGTAGTTGATCATTTTTATACCTTTTAGACAATAGGCAGTACGGACATTAGCCGTTAACACATCGTTACAAGTTGAGTAGACAGATACGGACATCGATAGTTAACACATCGTTACAAGCAGACAGGTACAGACATGGACAGTTAACATATCATTGTTCATAGAATGGATACATTTATGCAGTTATGTCCTCTATCAATGACTGGTTTCGATCTATGCATTCAGTGGCTGATCTTGTTACATTTATGTATTTATGTCCCCATCTGTGGCTGACCTTATTATCAGACTCGTTGTTCTGGGTCTGCTCTTATCTAAAGTGCCTCAAGCCCTGACCAGCTTCCTGCAGCAATTCAGATACTGAGGGTTTTAACTTTTTGCGTAACTGTCTGGGCTAAAAGCCAGTGCCTTTTAATGTTCCTTCCAATGTTCCTTCCCAGGTAACCATTTTGTGTATCACTTCAATTCCACCATAACAATAGAAGGATGTTCGAGTGACTGGATGATGGTGTCCAGTGGTATACCACAAAGATCAGTGCTGGAACCCTTATTGTTTGTCATATACATAAATAATATAGATGATAATGTGGAGGAAATGTTAAGCAAGTTTGCAGATGACACCAAGATTGGTGGGGTGATTAATAGTGAAGGTCATAGGATACAGGGAGATATGGATTGGTCAGGTGGGCAAAGGAGTGACATAGTATTTAACCCTGATAAAGCAAGATGATGCACTTTGGAAGAAATAAGACATTAAACTAGTAGTAGGCGGTTCAAGCCTGCTCCGCCATTCATTTTCATAGAATGGAATTCATAGATTCCCTACAGTACAGGAGGCCATTCAGCCCATTGAATCTGTACCGACCACAATCTCATCCAGGCCCTATCCCCGTAACCCTCATTTACCCTGCTAATCCCCCTGGCACTAGGGTCAATTTAGCATAGCCAATCAACCTAACCTGCACATCTTTGGACTGTGAGGGGAAACCGGAGCACCCGGAGGAAAGTCACGCAGACACGGGGAGAAAGTACAAACTGCACATTGACAGTGACCCGAGGCTGGAATTGTACTGGGTCCCTGGCACTGAGAGGCCGCAGTGCCAACCACTGTGCCACCGTGCTGTCCCAAAAGAGAGATTTCATTCACCTAGCAACAATCCCAAAGGACCATAGGCATTTCTCTCCATTTGAGAGAGACTAGTTTAGCAACTCAAAGCTTGAGGGACACCAATCTGTAAATCTGTAAATGTGGAGCAAGGCAAAGAGGCAGGTGCCTCCTATGAAATAGCATAGCCAAGCCAGGGTGGGGATTGAACCCACACCGTTGGCATCATTCTGCATCACACTCCATTCATCTAGTCAACTGAGTTAACTGACCCCTTGATCATGACTGATCATCGAATTTAATATCCTGATTCCCCTTCCCTCCCATATCTCTTGATCTTTAGAGCTATATCTAATTTCTTCAGCAAAGGAGGACCAAGGGATTGATTAAGAAGGAAAAAAAAAGAGTATGGAAGTAAGCTAGCGGGGAACATAAAAACTGACTGTAAAAATTTCTATAGGTAGGTAAAGAGAAAAAGACTGACAAAAACGTAGGCCCCTTACAGTCAGAAATGGCAGAATTCATAACGGGGAATAAAGAAACGGTTGAGGAATTAAATTCATACGTCGCTTCAGTCTTCACAAAGGAAGACATGAATAATGTACCAGAAGTTGAGGAAGATATGGCGATAAAACAATTGTATCATAAAGATACATGGAAGAAGAATCTGAGTGTATACTGGAGTGTTACTTCCTTAAAAATGTCTGGAAATGGAGACCTTTACATAGTCAGGTGATGAAAAATGGGCAGAAGTTCATCAAGTTGCATTACTGCTGGATTATTGAAAAGAATTGTTGTGGGTGACACATGAGGTACCCGTAGGTTATTTGGGAATGAAGAAAACTCAAGCTAAAATATAAAAACATTTTTATTGGCCCGGCCTGCATAAAGATGTGGTTGCATTTTGCAGGACATTTCACATGTCAGGTAATAGGAAAACCTCAAGCAGTGATAAAAACAGCACCCTTAATACTCATTCCAGCATTTGAGGAACCTTTTTCAAGGGCCTTAATTGATTGTGTAGGATCCCTCCCTAAAACAAAAGTGGGAATCAATATTTGCTGACTATAATGCATGTGCCTACTAGATTTCCAGGGACCATTCCATTAGGGCAGTGGCATCAAAGTTTAAAGACAATGTTGAGGGCTTATAGTCAAGATTATCCAGAGGATTGGGATAAAGGGATTCCATTTGTACTTTTTGCAAACAAGGCTGCACCTAATAGATCAACTAAATTCAGTCCATTTGAATTGATTTTGGTCATGAGTAATGAGGACCACTTAAATTGATCAAAGAAAAATTACTTTCCGGAGGAAAATGGAAGTGACCTGAAAGTTATTATAATCACCTGGAGAGATAGGTGGGAATAAGCTGGGAAGTAGTAAAATAATTGTGAATGAGGTAGTTGTAGAAATTGCTGTTCCAATTGAGCAAACTCAGTGTTGGCACAGGTTCGGAAGGAGCAGCTGATGTTTACTCGCTCTGAGATACAGCAGCCGAAAGTCTCGATCAATCATGTAGAACTGGTGAAGACGGAGGAGGACCAGTTCCTGGACAATGATGTGAAGGAGGAAAGTCGGCAGGTATGGAGACAGATACAAGACAAGTTGACTGATCTGGAACTGGTTTCTGAGTTGTTCAAAATCACCTGAACATAAACTGCAGGATTGTCAAACACAGCTGACCATCAACGCAAGGGAAAACATAGATGACTCAAAAATCATGCGTGATCTCAAAGCGGAGATTGAGGAGCAGGAATATGTTACTACGGCAGACAGGAGGACAATAATGTGAAGTGAGACTTGTTTGCTGAAACTGCATCATCATTCAAAATGAACTGCTGGGTTAATGAAACTGCAATAAGAAGTCTCACAACACCAGGTTAAAGTCCAACAGGTTTATTTGGCAGCACTAGCTTTCGGAGCCTCAAGCTCCTTCATCAGGTGAGTGAGGACTTGTGTTCACAAACAGGACATATAAAGACACAAACTCAATTTACAAGATGTTGGTTGGAATGCGAGTCTTTACAGGTAATCAAGTCTTAAAGGTACAGACAATGTGAGTGGAGAGAGAGGGCCAAGCACAGGTTAAAGAGATGTGTATTGTCTCCAGGCAGGACAGTTAGAGAGATTTTGCAAGCCCAGGCAAGTCGAGGGGGTTACAGATAGTGTGACATAAACCCACTTAATGAAACTGTGCACGGATGTGGATACCCAGTGAAACACTTCTGCTCACAGCTGGTGTTAAATGACGGTGGTTTTTGCAGCAGCGTAACTGCCACGGTGATCTCTGGAACTGTGGTTGCAAAGGGTTCTGGCACTAAGCAAGATAATCTATTGTATGTGTTTGCCAAAGTGCGCAGAAAGGAGTGGTGAAGATCCAGAGCAAACAAAGGAGTTGGACTGCCTGACAGAGGAACTAAGTCCAGTTAACAAGAAAGGGGACAGAGAGAAAGAGACCTTTCTGAATGCCATGACCCCACACGTGAAAGCAAGCCCAGAGATAGGCTCTCTTTGTCAAAGTCTGTCCGCAGCTCAACTTTCTGGGAAAAGATTACTTTGTTTTGATATTTTGGGATTCTGAAGATCCGAAGGACTGTTTGGACTCCGCAAGGGAAATTCAAAATCACATTCAAACTGGTTTGTGCCAGATTGTAACCATGTTGTGTTTTATCCTCCTGATCCTGCCTAGCTCTCGGAAGATGTTGAACTAATTTGTGATCATATCGACAAGATTGAGCTCGAACTTGGAATCATAACAGAATTAAGGACCTGAGGTGGTTTTGGAAAGAGGAAGCAATGTGTCGAAAGACTGTTCAATGCTGGAAGAGAAGGACTGAAATGCACTGTAATACTTACAGTCTTATGTTTGCATGTTTCGATTTGATAAAATGTACATATAGAGTACTAATAGTGTGAAACTAGAGGTATTGAAAAATGAATCCATCTCTGAATATTGGTGGTTCTTTTCTTAAGGGGGAGGTGTGATGATACTGTGCTTTTAAGAAATGTATTTGTCATGTTTCTGTGCTGAGATGCCATAGTGCCAGGCTAATTTGCTCCTTAGCACAAATGTGTGGGGTTATAGAGACTGGGGGGATTGTCGGTGCAGACTCAATGGGCCAAATGGCCTCCTCCTGCACTGGAGGGATTCTATGATTAGTCCCTTCCATTTTATCGGAACTGTTTTGTTTGGATCCAGCAGCACTGTATTGTTACTGCACCTTTTTTTTAACAACACCAGGTTAAAGTCCAACAGGTTTATTTGGTAGCAAAAGCCACACAAGCTTTCGAAGCTCTAAGCCCCTTCTTCAGGTGAGTGGGAATTCTGTTCACAAACAGAGTTTATAAAGACACAGACTCAATTTACATGAATAATGGTTGGAATGCGAATACTTACAACTAATCAAGTCTTTAAGAAACAAAACAATGGGAGTGGAGAGAGCATCAAGACAGGCTAAAAAGATGTGTATTGTCTCCAGACAAGACAGCCAGTGAAACTCTGCAGGTCCACGCAACTGTGACACACGACAGCGCAGAGTCGCTGAGCAGAAACTGATAGCCAAGTTCCGCACACACGCGGACGGCCTCAACCGGGATATTGGGTTCATGTCACACTATTTGTAACTCCCACAGTTGCGTGGACCTGCAGAGTTTCACTGGCTGTCTTATCTGGAGACAATACACATCTTTTTAGCCTGTCTTGATGCTCTCTCCACTCCCATTGTTTTGTTTCTTAAAGACTTGATTAGTTGTAAGTATTCGCATTCCAACCATTATTCATGTAAATTGAGTCTGTGTCTTTATAAGCTCTGTTTGTGAACAGAATTCCCACTCACCTGAAGAAGGGGCTTAGAGCTTCGAAAGCTTGTGTGGCTTTTGCTACCAAATAAACCTGTTGGACTTTAACCTGGTGTTGTTAAACTTCTTACTGTGTTTACCCCAGTCCAACGCCGGCATCTCCACATCATGACCTTTTTTTTAAGACAACTTATATCAATAACTTAGATGTGGGGAATGAAGGCATGGTAGCTAAATTTGCAGATGACAGAAAAATAAGCAGGAAAGTATGTTGTGAGCAGTACATGAGTTTGCAGATCGATACAGATGGGTTGAGTGAGTGGACAATAATCTAACGTGGAGTATAATGTGGAAATAAAGTTGTGCACTTTGGTAGGAAGAATTTTAAAAAAGCATTACTTAAAACTGACAATGGCTGCAATTTTCCGAGGTACAGAGGGATCTAGGTGTTCACAAAAAGTTAGTGTGCAGCCACAGCAAGTAATTAAGCAGGCTAACAATTCTATCATTCATTACTCGAGGAATTGAAAAACAAAAACAAGGATTTTATGCTTTGGTTATAAAGGCCATTGGTGAGACCATACTTGAGTATTGTTTGCACTTTTGGTCTCCTTATTTAAGGAACGATGTTGGTTAAACATGATCTCCTTTTTAACGTGTTGGAGGCAGTTTATAGGAGGTTCACCTCCTATACAGGAATTGGGACATCTTGTTGAAGTTGTACAAGACATTGGTACGGCCACACTTGGAATACTGTGTACAGTTCTGGTCACCCTATTATAGGAAGGATATTATTAAACAAGAAAGTGTGCAGAAGAGATTTACTAGGATGCTACCGGGACTTGATGGTTTGAGTTATAAGGAGAGGCTGGATAGACTGGGACTTTTTTCTCTGGCGTGTAGAAGGCCGAGGGGTGATCTTATAAGGTCTACAAAATAATGAGAGGTATAGATCAGCTAGTCAATATCTTTTCCCAAAGGTAGGGGAGTCTAAAACGAGAGGGCATAGGTTTAAGGTAAGAGGGGAGAGATACAAAAGTGTCCAGAGGGGCAATTTTTTCCACACAGAGGGTGGTGTCTGGAACGAGCTGCCAGAGGTTGTAGTCGAGGGGGGCACAATTTTGTCTTTTAAAAAGCATTTAGACCGTTACATGGATAAGATGGATATAGAGGGATATGGGCCAAACACGGGCAATTGGGATTAGTTAGGGGTTTTTTTTTAAAAAAAGGGCAGCACGGACAAGTTGGGCCGGAGGGCCTGTTCCCATGCTGTAAACCTCCACGACTCTATGACCTCCTTTATAGGAGGGTCAGACAGACTGGGCTCGTTTCCACTGGAGTTTAGAAGAGGGAGGAGTGACTTGATTGAAGTATATAATAGTCTTGACAAGGTGGACAATGAAAGAACTACAGGTCCTTTGAAAGACTTCAACAAACTAGGGTCACTCAATCTTTTTAAGGTGAAGGTAGAAAGATTCCCATTAGGCAAGGGAATCAAAGGTTATCGGGGATAGATGGGAATGCCGAATTTGAAATACAAACAATTCAGCCACGATCTTATCGAATGGTGGAGCAGGCTCAAGGAGCTGAATGGCTTACATCTCCTATTTTGTGTGTTCATGTAGGGAGTGTGGATGAGGATAGGATTGCAGGAGCCAATAAAGGACAAAATGGCTGATGGTGCAAGGCAAGAGGTGATTAATGTAGAAATAAATCAGACCCGAGAGAGTCTGTAAGCACAGATTTGGGAAGCAATGGAAAGTCTCGCTGTGATAGGAAGTCTAATAGAGTTCAGAAAATCGTATCTCCTGACTTGATTCCAGGTAAAGTAAAAATCCCTTTATTGAAAACATTGATCGCTGCCTGCTTCAGTAAACTCAATCCTACCTTTAACCTCCAAACCTAGTGAGCAGTTTCTGTTTCTCATCTGTTAACACTGAGTATTTATAGCCACATGTGCAATTAACAATCTACAGGACAGCTTGGGCAGACATCAAACTCACGACAGCTCACAAACCACTAGCAGTGAATTATCCATCACTATCTCCGGTTTAACTACCGTTCAAAGCAAAGGCAGAAAATACTGGAGACAGTGGGCAGGCAGGTAGCATCTGCGGAGAGTAAAACACAAAGAATGTTTTAAGTTGATGGCCTTTCATCAGAACTATTAACTACTCCTTGTTTCAATGACAAGAATTTTCTCCAAAGAAATCGCGGACTCAACTTTAGTGCATTGCTTTTTTTCCCCACTGGCTCACTGTTGCAGCTTCTGTGGATACAGAGAACCAAAAAGCTGGCAAATGAATAGCCACCATTAATAGCCAATGACACATCAAAACAGTACAGGTACCCTTTGTTATTTAAGTCCTTCCCTTTTTGAGAAGCGACAAAAGCCAAAGAATGAAAAATTTGAGGGAAAACCAAATGTGGAAGGCAGGAAATTAGTAAGTGGAGGAGGGGAAATCCCTCAGTAGGAAATGCTGAGAGCTCACTCTACTAAAAAGTACATGTTTCTACTTTGCCATTAATCATTTTTCAACAGATCAGATGACCATGCACCAACATCCAGTTTCTCTCCCTACCCCATCAAGACTTCATACATCTGTGCGATTGCCAATAAAAACAGAAAGGAATATGTAAGGATGTGGGGATAGGGCCTGGGTGGGATTGTGGTCGGTGCAGACTCGATGGGCCGAATGGCCTCTTTCTGCAGTGTAGGGTTCTCTGGTAGGTAGCACGTCTGGCAGTATCTGTGCCGGGAGAAGCAGAATTAAAGTCTCAAGTCCCTATGACCCTCTTTCAAGTTAAAGGTGGGGGGAGAAATGTGATGGGTTTCATACTGTCTAAGAGGGGGTGGAAAATAGGTGAAGCAAAATAGAAGGTCAAGAATTTGACAAAGATGCCATGGACACAAGACAAAGAAAGCGTTGAGTGTGTTAAAGACACAAGAAGGTGCTGATCATGGAATAAAGATAAGGAAACGGAATGGATGGCACATTGGCACAGTGGTTAGCACTGTTGCCTCAGTGCCAGAGACCCCCGGGTTCGATTCCAGCGTCAGGTCACTGTCTGTGTGCGGTTTGCACGTTCTCCCCGTGTCTGTGTGGGTTTCCTCCGGGTGCTCCGGTTTCCTCCCACAGTCCAAAGATGTGCGGGTTAGGTTGATTGGCCATCCTAAATTGCCCCTTTGTGTCAGGGGGGCTAGCAGGGTAAATACATGGGGTTACATGGATAGGGCCTGGGTGAGATTGTTGTCAGTGCAGGCCCGATAGGCTGCATGGCCTCCTTCTGCACGATAGGGATTCTATCATTCTAATGTACTGAAGGCAGAGCCAGGGTTCTGTGAAAGCTAAAGTTAACAAGCGACAGGGCTTGGGGTGGCTTGTGACAAAGAAAATTGGATTAAAAGAGGTCATGATGGAAGAGACAGTTCACGACCTTAAGTTGTTGAACTCAATGTCAAGTCCAGAAGGCTGTAATGTGCCTAATGTGGGAATGGAAGGATACAAATGAATGGTCTAGTTGGACCAATGAGCGGCACAGGCTTGGAGGGCCGAAGGACCCGTTTCCTGTGCTGTACTGTTCTTTGTTCTAATCTGGTTTAGTTAACTCTTGTTTCTCTCTCCACAAATGCTGCCAGACCTGCTGAGTTTTCCCAGCATTTTGTTTTTATTTCAGATTTCCAGCATCCACAATATTTTGATTTCATTTTTGTTGAGATTACCAAACCTGGCGGCACGGTGGCACAATGGTTAGTACCGCTGCCTCACAGCGCCAGGGACCTGGGTTCGATTCCCGGCTTGGGTCACTGCCTGTGTGGAGTTTGCAAGTTCTCCCCGTGTCTGCGTGGGTTTCCTCCGGGCGCTCCGGTTTCCTCCCACAGTCCGAAAAATGTGCTAATTAGGTGCATTGGCCATGCTAAATTCTCCCTCAGTGTACCCGAACAGGTGCCGACTAGGGGATTTTCATTATAGTGTTAATGCAAGCTTGCTTGTGACTAATAAATAAAAACGTTACTTTACCTTTTGCCCACAAAGGTAACATAACTCCACAGGTGTGACTGAGAACAACCTTACGGCTGACAGGAGGGAAAGCAAAGCACTGTGGTCTTTTTGGTTTTATAATATACTTTTAATCATTTTTAAAGATTACACTTTTTTTTTGTTAAATCTTTTTACACTGGAATGTTGTCATATTCCCTCTTATACATTTTACAGGGTTACAAAATGTCTGCTTCGCTCATCTTTCATCAAATCAAAGAGAAAAAGAAAAAAATTGTCACTTTACGTTGGAAACTAACTCAACAAAAGGGCTAAAACGATAATTACAGCCAAGGAGGCAATATGATAGGGAATAACAGGCGCTGCAGCATACATGACACTGTAGATGCTACGAAAAGTCACCCCCCGCCCCACCCATTCCTTCCTCCCCGCACCCCCACCCCCCCGCCCCCACCCCCTTCAAAACAAAGACAAGTATTTACTTGTTGGTTAATTAAAATATTAATATCAAACTCCTCTTTTAGATCTGAGAATAGTCGGCAGGTTTGAATGACAGATAATAAACCACATTGTTGTCTAGGCGTTCTGAATCTTTTCACATACACAAACACTGTGCAATTTTTTTTTGAAGTTTAGGGTCTTCGATCTTGTGTGTGCAGCTCGGCGACATCTGTTCTCGTGATTTCTGGATATCCGTTGTGCATTGATTTTTGTTTTACAGTATTTCATATTTTTCAACCAGTAACATGGTTTCCATGGAGAACCTCACAGGGCTGTTGCTGTCGACGTGACTGATTCCGGTCACCTGGCAATGAAAGGGGTGGGTGAGGGGGGGGAAAAAAATGTTTTTACTTCTCCTTAACTTTCTCCCAGAAGAAGAGAGGCCAGTTTCGTGGATACGAACCACCCACTAGATATTTGACTTCTGTGCCTGACCCTGTGTGCAAGTCTCAGCAGAGACTGGAAAAGGACTATGCAGGCGGCAAAGAGAATCTCAGCTGAATCAGAACCTGTCTACTCATGAAGACAGTCAGTCCGCTAGATAATCATTCCGCGCGAGATTATTAATGGATTTTAACTCTCTATAACTGTGGAATTACAGAATCAGGATTTACCATCTTAAACTCACTGCCAGTTAATGTTCTTAGGTCATCAATAAATTGTGGGGCGGCACGGTGGCACAGTGGTTAACACTGCTGCCTCACAGCGTCAGGGAACCAGGTTCGATTCCCAGCTTGGGTCACTGACTGTGGAGTTTGCATGTTCTCCCCATGTCTGTGTCCGTTTCCTCCGGGTGCTCCGGTTTCCTCCCACAGTCTGAAAGACGTGCTACTTAGGTGCATTGGCCGTGCTAAGTTCTCCCTCAGTGTACCTGAACAGGTGCCGGAGTGTGGCGACTGGGGGATTTTCACAGTAACTTCATTGCAGTGTTAACGTAAGCCTTACTTGTGACACTAATAAATCAACTTTTTATGCTTTTTGATGCTGCCTTGTACTTTCTCGCTTGTGAATGTATACTTTCTGAAAATTTACATGTTTGGGATTAGAAAGGCTGTCCTGCATTTACTCCAAAAGTCGTTTGACAAGGTCAACAGCTTCCTCACTAAACATTAGGTTTGCATCAATCAGTATCATCTAAAACAAAAAAAAACACCTCCTGCATAAACTCAACACTTGGAAGTCCAATAATGCAATGAGTCTGCATCTATTTAGTACTTTTCAAACTGTAAATCATCTCCAAAAACGCTTCAAAAAGTGTGATATCAAACATAGTTTGACACTGAGCCACAAAGATATGACAGATGCCCAAAATGTTTGGCCCAAGAGGTGGGTATTAAGAAGGGCTGTAAAGAAGGCAACAGAGGTAGAGAAACGGGGAGGTTTAGGGAAGGAATTCCGAAGTTAAGGGGTGCCAGCAGAGAAGCAATTACAATAGGGGCTGTGCAAGAAGCCCAGGCTGGAGGAGGGCAGGAGAGCTAGGAGCTTACAGAGATGATATGGGGAGGACCATAGACTTGAAAGCAAGGATGGAAATTTAAAAACTGAGTATTGCTGGATTGGGAGCAAATACAAATCACAGGGATGACGTACATGGGACTTGATGCAAGTTAAGATTATGGGCAGCAAAATTTCTGGATTAGTTCAAGTTTATGGAGGGTGGAAGATGGCAGACCGATCAGGAGTGTATTGGAAATCTAGAGGCACCAAAGGCACAAGCGAGGGGTTCAGCAGATAAGTTGATGCAGGAGAGAGCTGATCAATGTCACAGAGGTGGAAATAGGCAACCTTGGCAATGGCGCGATGTGCACCAGGACCTCATCTTGGCGTCAAATAGAACAAACAAATACACATGAAGAAACCTGATCAGACTAGCTTTGTTTTATAGATGGGAGTTTGTACCTGTATATTGCAGTAGTTCTTTTTGGACACAAAAGACACGGTGACTGGGAAGAAATCGTTGGGCTGTCCCGCTATACTGAACTCCAGACTGCCAGATTTATTTTTGGCATCAATGACAGGTAGGCACCACTCGAGAATGTTTTTCCTGCTGTCGTGGCGATACTCGCCGTCGAGTTCACCAATTAATGGGGCGCCAACACCAGCCCTAGGTACAACACAAGAGGTCAGTATAGGACAACCATACACAGTATTACTGCTGTCTCCAGCAGTTCCAGATCGCCTGCTTGGAAGCTTTGTTAAAACTCTAATTTTGTATCACTAAAATAAATCCCATTCATTACGCAATTTCTTAGACATCAGGCATTGCTTTATTCATAACATTATTTTCAACTTTGTGTCCTTTCGCCAGAGGGCACAATCTCAGGCTAAAGGGACGATCCCTTGAAACAGAGATGAGGAGGAATTTCTTCAGCCAGAGAGTGGTGAATCTGTGGAACTCTTTGTCGCAGAAGGCTGTGGAGGCCGGGTCATGAAGTGTCTTTAAGACAGAGACAGATAGATTTTTGATCAACAAGAGGATCAGGGGTTATGGGAAAAAGGTAGGAGAATGGGGATGAGAAAAATATCAGCCATGATTGAATGGTGGAGCAGACTCGATGGGCCGAGTGGCCTAATTCTGCTCCTACGTCTTACGGTCTTATTAACCGCAAAATGAAGAGAAAAACCATTTAAATAGCAAGGGACTGAAAATACTAGAAATCTGAAATAAAAATCCAAAATGCTTTAAAACGACGATGAAAAGTTATCCACCTGAAATGGTAATTAATTCAGTCTCTCTCTCTTCACGCAGTTGCTTCCTGATCTGCTGAGTATTTCCAACACTTTCTAGTTTTAACTATGCGAGTGTACAAGGCCAGAAAAAGCCATCAGGGACCACGTGACTGTCTCAAAATTTGAAAAGCACAATGCCATATTTTATCGTATTATTAAGCTGCAATGGCTCCCCCCCCCCCCCCCCCCCAATCAGATAGCCAACCTCATTGGTTAGGTTTTTCGAGGGGCAAGCTGAAGGAATGCTGCTCCTTGTGGTACCAGCATTAGGAGGAGCAAAGATGGAATTACTCGGAAGGAATCAGAGGAAAGTACATTTCAAGTTACAAACACTTACGGAACAGGAATGGAGATGATTACATCGTTTAGTTCCAGAGTGCTCTCCTGTAGTTCATACTCAATATTTACATCGCAACCAGTGGCACTCTCCGAAGGCCAGCAGTTAACTAAATTAGAAATAGAAAGTAATGAAATCGCTTTGAAGACAACAGCTGTCGCTTAACTTTAAACTGAGATTTTCTTAGGAACAGAAACACGATGTAGGCTACTTAGCCCCTTATAGAATCTTACAGCACAGAAGTGAGCCATTCGGCCTGTGCTAGCTCTCCCCCGCCAAATAGAATCATAGAAACCCTACAGTGCAGAAAGAGGCCATTTGGCCCATCGAGTCTGCACCGACCACAATCCCACCCAGGCCCTACCCCCACATCCCTACACATTTACCCACTAATCCCTCTAACCTACGCATCCCAGGACGCTAAGGGCAATTTTTAGCATGGCCAATCAACCTAACCCGCACATCTTTGGACTGTGGGAGGAAACCGGAGCACCCGGAGGAAACCCACACAGACACGAGGAGAATGTGCAAACTCCACACAGACAGTGACCCAAGCCGGGAATCGAACCCAGGTCCCTGGAGCTGTGAAGCAGCAGTGCCAACCACTGTGCTACCGTGCCACCCATATTTAAATGTTTTAGGGCACAAGAAAATCCTAGCACATTAACAGTAGACAATGTCAACACTTCCCTTTGAATTGGTCAGGGTATCTCTCAAAGCCCCAGGAGCAGTGTGCTTGACAGTTTGAGTAGTTCTGAGCAATAAATCACACCTGATGTATAACCAGCCAGTTGAAAACTAAAGGTGACTGACTCTAATTTTAACCCTTAGAATGCTGCTGCTGAGTTTTTTGCATGATACCACACATTTAAAACACCCCATGTTGCTTGACAGGAGACTCGGCAAAAAGATTTGACACTGAGTCACATTCTAAAATGTAGGACAGGCTACCAAAAGCTTGAAGAGGGAGGTTGCAAGAAGCATCTTAAGAGGGGGGAGAGGATTAGCAAGGGAATTCCAACGTTCAGAGCTGAGGCAGATGAAAGCATGGCCACTATGGTAATTTAACAAGGAGGACTCACACTACCAGAAGGACGTGGAGGCTTCAGAGAGAGTGCAGAGGAGGTTTACCAGGATGTTGCCTGGTATGGAGGGGCTTAGTTATGAGGAGAGATTGGGTAAACTGGGGTTGTTCTCACTGGAAAGACGGAGGATAAGGGGTGACCTAATAGAGGTGTATAAAATTATGAAAGGCATAGATAGGGTGAACGGTGGGAAGCTTTTTCCCAGGTCGGTGGTTACGTTCACGAGGGGTCATAGGTTCAAGTGGGGGGGGTTTAAACACGGATATCAAAAGGACGTATTTTACACAGAGGGTGGTGGGGGCCTGGAATGCGCTGCCGGGCAAGGTGGTGGAGGCGGACACACTGGGAACGTTTAAGAGTTATCTAGATAGCCACATGAACGGAGTGGGAATGGAGGGATACAAAAGAATAGTCTAGTTTGGACCAGGGAGCGGCACGGGCTTGGAGGGCCGAAGGGCCTGTTCCTGTGCTGTATTGTTCTTTGTTCTTTTGTTTTAATACTCAATCACTTTTATTTGCAGAAATACAAAATAAAATGGTACGGGGCGGCACCGTGGCTAGCACTGCTGCCTCACAGCGCCAGGGACCTGGGTTCGATTCCCGGCTTGGGTCTGTGTGGAGTCTGAACATTCTGCGTGGGTTTCCTCAGGGTGCTCCGATTTCCTCCCACAGTCCAAAACAATGTGCTGCTTAGATGGCTGGCTATGCTAAATTCGCCCTCAGTGTACCCGAATAGGTGCCGGAATGTGGCGACTAGGGGATTTACACAGTAACTTCATTGCAGTGTTAATGTAAGCCTACTTGTGACTAATAAATAAACTTTAACATGCAGAAAGCCTGGCAGCAGTGATGAATAGATCTCTCGTGGCAACATCAACCCACGCAAGCCAACGCTACTGATGACATTGTCCACACAGGCTCACACTTACTGATGACATCAGTATTTATATTCAATAGGAAACTGCTTAATGTACACTCCATAACACTTTACCCTTTCATTTTAATCCCCCTCAAGGCAAAAACTTTTTAACCTCTTCACCATGTTTATCATTCAAACACTAACAGACAATGACACTCATATCTCTGCTGTACCACAGAAGCTTTGCGACTACACTGAGCTGGCAGTGCCCCTGGTGTCTCAGTAGACATTGGTGAGGCTGGTCTCAGTGGAGCTGGGTTTGTGGGCGCAGGAGTGGGTCGGGTATCTGTGAATGACTGTGGGGCCTCATCCTCTCCTGCAGCAGAGACTACTGGATGCCCCTGTACATCAGGAATAATTTCCTGTTGGGTTTCTTCAGTCGCATTTCCTTCTGCTGTGCGCTCTGGAAACTTTGCTTCAAAGTCTTAGCGCAGATGAAATGGGCATGGACAGGGTGGATAGTCAGAAGCTTTTTCCCAGGGTGGAAGAGTCAATTACTAGGGGGCGTAGGTTTAAGGTGCGAGGGTCAAGATTTAAAGATGTACGAAGCAAGTTTTTTTACATAGAGTGGTGGGTGCCTGGAACTCACTGCCGGGGGAGGTAGTGGAAGCAGATACGATAGTGACTTTTAAGGGGCATCTGGACAAATACATGAATAGAATGGGAATACAGGGATACGGTCCCCAGAAGGGTAGAGGGTTTTAGTTCAGTTGAGCAGCATGGTCGGTGCAGGCCTGGAGGGCCGAAGGGCCTGTTCCCGTGCTGTAATTTTCTTTGAAACGTAATCCTGGTGTCTAAAGATGACTCCTCCATCAGTTAGTTTCACCACTAAAGAGACTGGATCACTTTGGACCACTAGGCAGCCAGTGTTGGTTCCTGCCCAAATTCATCACAGACATTCAATTGGATTTAAATGTCTCTCGCTAGCATGGTGGTTATATCTCTCCCCCTGCTTTTCCTGTCTCCTTCCCACTATCACTTGGACATCTGGATGCAGCACATCCAGGTGAGATTTAGGCTTCCTACCCATCAACATTTCAGCCGGTGAGGGGCCTGTCGGCCTTTGTGGTGTGATGTGGTACTGAAACAAGAACTGGGAGAGCTTACTCCCAGGGATCCCGCCTGTCATTCTTTTCAGTTCTTCTCTTAGTGTCTGCACAGCTCGCTCTGCTGAACCATTTGAAGTGGGGTGAAAAGGAGCAGTGTGCACATGGCGTATTCCATTTCTCTGCATGAACTCCTGGAACAAGTCACCAGTAAACATTGTGCCATTATCAGAGACAAGAGAATCTGCTAAAGCCATGAGTGGCAAAAACTTGGCACAGCTTCTCTATCATAATGGGGCTGTGATTTGATTGAGAATTGTCACATGTATTGTGATACAGTGAAAACTTGTTTCTTGCACACTATACAGACAAAGCATACCGTTCATAGAGTACACAGGGGACAAGGAAAGGAGAGAGTGCAGAATGTAGTGTTAGTCATAGCTAGGGTGTAGATAAAGATCAGCTTAATATAAGGTAGGACCATTCAAAAGTATGAAGCTGTTCTCGAGTCGGTTGGTATGTGATCTCAGGCTTTCATATCTTTTTCCCAATGGAAGGTGGAAGGGAATATGTCGGGGGTGCGTGGGGACCTCGATTATGCTGGCTGCTTTTCCGAGGCAGCGGGAAATGTAGATGGAGTCAATGGACGGGACGCTGGTTTGCGTGATGGACTGGGCTACCTTCACAACCATTCGTAGCTTCTTGCGGTCTTGGTCAGAGCAGGAGCCATACCAAGCTTTCTATGGTGCATCTGTAAAAATTGGAGAGAGTCGTAGCAGAAATACCGAATTTTCTTAACCTCCTGAGAAAGTAGAGGTGTTGGTGGGTTTTCTTAACTATAGCGTCGGCATGGAGAGACCAGGACAGGCTGTTGGTGATCTGGACACCTAGAAACCTGAAGCTCTCGACCATTTCCACTTCATCCCCATTGATGTAGACAGCGGCATGTCCTCCACTGCGCTTCCTGAAGTCGATGACTATCTCCTTCATTTTATTGACAATGAGGGATAGATTATTGTTGTTGCACCAATTCACCAAATTCTCTTTCCTGTCCTCCATCTCATCATTATTTGAGATCCAATCCACTACAGCGGTGTCATCAGCAAACTTGAAAATCGAGATGGTGGGGAATTTGGTCTCACAGTCTTGTGTACAAGGAGTGTAGTAAGGGGCTGAGGACACAGCCTTGTGGGGCACCCTTGAGGATGATCATGCAGGAAGTGTCGTTGCCTATCCTAATGATTGCGGTCTGTAGGTTAGGAAGTCTAGGATCCAGTGGCAGGGGGAGGAGCCGAACCCTAGGCCACAGAGTTTGGGGATCGGTTTTGTAGGAATAACGGTGTTGAAGGCTGAGCTATATATAGTTAATGTTGCTGTAGTGATGTTGCTTCCAGCCATATAAGAGTGTGTCCACAATGACTAGAAGGATAAAATCTATCAAAGGCCCTGAAAAGCCCACATGAAGCCTGGACCAGGACGGTCAGGCCACTCCCATGGATGTACTGGTGGTACCATTGCTTGGTTGATCTGACACTCAGAACAGGATCGCACCTTGTTCTCCAAGTCCCATTCCATATTAGGCCACCAAATGTATGACTTTGCTAATCTTCTCATTCAGGAGGCACCCGGGGGAGCCTCATGGACTTCAGCCAAGGCCTGTGAACCTGTAAAGGATGGCACGGTGGCAAGCACTGCTGCCTCACAGCGCCAGGAACCCAGGTTCAATTCCGACCTCGGGTCATTGTCTGTGTGGGTTTTTCACATTCTTCCCTTGTCTGCATGGGTTGCCTCCGGGTGCTCTGGTGGATTGGCCATGCTAAATTGACCTTGGTGTCCGGGGATACGTGGGGATATGAGGATAGAATCTGGGTAGGATTGTGGTCAGTGTAGACTCGACGGGGCAAATGACTGCATGAGTAAGTCAACTATCTTGCTCTTAATAACCCTCTTTGGTAATACTTGGGGCAACATGGTGGCACAGTGGTTGGCACTGCTGCCTCACAGCGCCAGGACACGGGTTCAATTCTGGCCTTGGGTCACTGTCTGTGTGGAGTGTGCACGTTCTCCCCGTGGCTGCGTGGATTTCCTCCGGGTGTTCCGGTTTCCTCCCACAGTCCAAAGATGTGCAGGTTAGGTTGATTAGCCATGCTAAATTGACCCTAGTGTCAGCGGGATTAGCAGGGTAAATGCATGAGCTTTTGAGCCTTATCTGCAAGTACATTCACCAAGAAAAAGTGTTCCAATTTTTTCACATACTCTGTCTAGTCCTCATCCTCCCCCACAAACTCACTGATAGTCCCAAACATAGCCATGGCGCTGCTGACTTGTCTACCTTTGGCATATTCTCGAAGCCACCGATCAGAGTCTTTGACCCTTTACTGCTAACCACTGCGCATTGTGTAAATTAGCTACTCACTGTTCCAACTAGTGAGCAAAACTTTGTGTCGCCAAGCTGAAGCTCAAATTTTACCTCGTCACCAAAAGGTCCAGTAACTTGACGAGGGTGATGCAATAGCTCATCACCCTTATTTGCAGAAATACAAAATAAAATGGTACAACATGAACAGATCCCTCTTGGCAACAACAACAACCTGCGCAAGTCCACACTACCAATGGTGTCACTCACGTAATCTCACACTGACTGACAATGTCAGCGCACATATTCAATAGGAAATTGCTTAGTGTACAATCTACAACAGCCACCATTCTTGGAGCCATGAAAACTGGGGATGCACAAGAGGCAACATATCACAATGCAATGCATACCACAGCATTTTTAATGAGGCAATAATTTCTGGAAATACCTTGTACATTTTCTCTCACCAATATAGAAAGTACCCAAATATTAATTGTCAGCACAGATTTAAATACTTACTGGCGAGGGGAATCGAGGTGTCATCATTGGTTTGCAACCTCCACTTCAGGACACCAACGTCATTGTTCAGCGGGAAAGATTTCTCTGGGTTCTTTAGGCCAATCAAAGAGTCTGTCGTGAAAAGCTTCTTATCTACGTTCGGGTGAGTCTGGAGGCAAAGACACAACAAACGGGGGTTTAGTCTGTAATTAAATAGAATTGTCATCTTATTTCCAGTTCTGAGCTTCTGCAGCTTGAGGTGCGCTTATTTTTCTAGTTTTCACTCAGATATGCACATGGTGCAGGGGTTAGCACGTCAGCATGAATAAAAGATTGGCTGGTTAACAGGAAGTGGAGAGTAGGGATAAATGGGTCTTTTTCAGATTGGTAAACTGTAACTACTGGAGAGTCACAGGGATCGGTGCTGGGTCCTCAATGATTCACAATCTATACCAATTGGATGAAGGGAGTGAATATATTTTAGCTAAATTTGCTGATGACACCAAGAGGAGGTAGAGTGTCTGCAAAGGGATATAGACAGGTTAAGTGAGTGGGCAAAAATTTGAAAGATGAAGTAAGTACAATGTGGGTAAATGTGAACTTGTTCACTTCGGCAGGAAGAACAGAAAAGCAGAACAATAAAAAGCAAAACACTACGGATGCTAGAATCTGAAACAAAAACAGAAAAGCCTGGAAAATGTCAGGTCTGGCAGCAACTGTGGAACGAGAAAATCTCTCTCCACAGATGCTGCCAGAACTGCTGAGTTTATCCAGCATTTTCTGTTTTGTAGAAAAACAATATACTATCTATAATGGAGAAAAAATACAGAACTGAACCGTAGAGGGATCTAGGTGACCTGTTACAAGAATCACAAAGTCACTATTGTAGGGTACAGCAAGTGATTAGGAAGGTAAATGCATTCAAGAGGCCACATCTTGAGTACTGATGTTCAGTTTTAGTCTCCTTATTTAAAAAAAGAGAATTGCTTTAGAAGCAGTTCACAGAAGGTCCATTGAGTTTATTTCTGGAATGAATGGGTTCATTTTTTTGAAAAAACAAGCTTCTACCCATTGGAGTTTTGAAGAATGAGGGATGATCTTATTGAAACATAAGGGAATTTGACAGGTTGGATATCTGGAGGATGTATCCTCTTGTGGGGAGACCAAAACTAAGGGACATAGTCTAAAAATAAATCGTCTCCCTTTTAAGACAGAGACGAGATTTTTTTTTTCTCCCAAAGAGTCATTGGTGTGTGGAGTTCCCTTCCTCAGAATTTAATGGAGGCTGGGTATTTAAAATTATTCAAGGCTGAGTTAGATAGATTTTTGTTAGGAAAGGGAGTTAGGGGTTATGGGACAGACAGAAAGGTAGAGTTAAGACCACAACCAGATCAGCCATGGTCTTACTGAATGGTGGAGCAAGCTCAAAGGGCCAAATAGCCAACTCCTACACCAGGGATCAGACCAGCTCTTGGGTACAATAACATAGAGGATCTAACGAATTGCCTAACAAGAAACCTCCTTTGCCTCAGGGGCAATCAGGATGGTCACTGCCCTTGTCGGCAACTCTCACATCTCATGTATTAAAAAAATTAAATTAGTCAAGCGAGGGTGGTATTAAACCATGCAGGCCAAGAAAGTCATCGAAATAGACCCAGGTTCGATTCTGGTCTTGGGTGACCGTCTGACTGATGTGGAATTTTCTCGCCATGTCTGCGTGGGTTACCTCCAGTTTCCTCTCAGTCCAAAAATGTGCAGGTTAGGTGGATTGGCAATGGTAAATGCACGGGATTACAGGGAATGGGACTCAGGGAGGGCCTGGGTGGGATGTTCTTTCGGAGAGTCAATGCAGACTCAATGGGCTGGGTGGCCTCTTTCTGTATTGTAAGGAATCTACGGTTAATCACAGTCATTGTTTTATGAGCTAAGTCAGCCAATCCGATTTGATAACATTTCAGAAACACAAAATGCACTGACTTGAGAGTTTGAACCCAAGGTTGGGCAATGAACCTTTGTACTGCAATGACATCCTCACCATTCCAGCACCCATCTGCAGGAGTAAGTCAACTATCTTGCTCTTAATAACCCTCCTTGGTAATACTTGGGGCAACATGGTGGCACAGTGGTTAGCACTGCTGCCTCACAGCGCCAGGACCCGGGTTCAATTCTGGCCTTGGGTCACTGTCTGTGTGGAGTTTGCACATTCTCCCTGTGGCTGCGTGGATTTCCTCCGGGTGCTCCGGTTTCCTCCCACAGTCCAAAGATGTGCAGGTTAGGTTGATTAGCCATGCTAAATTGACCCTAGTGTCAGGGGGATTAGCAGGGTAAATGCATGAGGTTACGGGAATAGGGCCTGGGTGCGATTGTGGTTGGTACAGACTTCATGGGCTGAATGGCCTCCCTTCTGTATTTAGGGATTCTATGAACATCTCATTACTCATCATCCTCTACGTACAGAACCAGTCACACCTATAAATTTCACAAGCTGCAACTTTGTGAATACACATGATGCATCGCACCAGATTGAGTTTAGCTTCTCTATCCCAATGAATTAGTTGTACATCTCTATAAAAAGGTCCCTTTGTCATTTCTAGCTATGGAGCTGTGTATGAGGTATCCATGAGGTAGGTTAAGTGCACTGACCCGAACAGGTGCCAGAATGTGGTGACTTGGGGAATTTCACAGTAACTTCATTGCAGGGTTAATGCAAGCCTTACTTGTGACTAATAAATAAACTTTAAAGTACGAGATAAAACATGTGGAGCAGAGAATAAGATGTCTACTTAATCATGGCCATCTCGTATCAGGGAAAAAAGTAACCTCATAGAAATCATTGAAACCCTACAGTACAGAAAGAGGCCATGCGGCCCATCGAGTCTGCACCAACCACAATCCCACCCAGGCCCTACCCCCATATCCCTACATATTTTACCTGCTAATCCCTCTAATCTACGCAACCCAGGACACTAAGGGGCAATTTTAGCATGGCCAATCAACCTAACCCGCACATCTTTGGACTGTGGGAGGAAACCCACGCAGACACGAGGAGAATGTGCAAACTCCACACAGACAGTGACCCAAGCCGGGAATCGAACCCAGGTCCCTGGAGCTGTGAAGCAGCAGTGCTAACCACTGTGCTACTGCTACCTGTTATTTTAAAAGGAATCGCATGGTCATCATCAGGGAACAAAACTCCAAAATGACCCGAAAGCAAATCCTAATCTTGAGAAAATATAAACCACAAGTTTGAGAAAATATATAAAGTGGAATTTGAATAGCGGCTCAATTCAAGATCACTTTGTCCCAATGGCTTTTAGAATTAAGAGCACGATCATCAAACAAAATAAATATTATTGGTGAATGTAAAAAAAATAAAGTTCTTTCCCCTGACCTCTGAGGGAATGTATCTCTTATCATGTATTGAACTGTTGTGACCTATGGTGGATTTACTGTGCTGGGTAAGTGGTTAAGACAAAAGGTCGTTTGCCAACAAGCTTGTGGTTGTGGAGCTGGTTAGAACTGGTTCAAACTGCAGCCTAGAGAACAATGGAAAGGTGCTTACTGAGAGGTTGCTTAAGTTGTGAAACCTGTCCAGCAACAGAGACTGTAAAAAGAGGAGACCATTTTTGTTACAACACTGTACTACTGGACTGAACACCACGTGGCTTTGAAATAAAAGTTTGTAACCAAAAGCTTGTTTCTCATCACTGACAAGCCAAAGAACCAGGATTTTAAGCTAAAATCTAACATTTTAGAATCCAACACTTAAACCACAGCAACACCATTGGGACGGTCCCTAACAGGGTCAAAATGAGTAATCAAAACACAAAGGGACAGTCCCTGGTACAAAGATGAATGCAAGGAATAGCTGGTGAAATCATCGGAGTATGTGACATAATCAGACACTGATTTGTTGTCAGTTTAATCAGTATTTCCCCTTCCAGGTTTCCCCTGTTCAGTATGCAATTTTTGGACGCACACATGTTTGCAGGTCATGTTTGCAAAGATAGGACCCATCTTAGTTGCGTGCTTGAGTGTTCAATAAATCACCAGCACTCAAGGCAGGTGTGAGAGGAGGATATTGGAACACAAACTTTCAGGAAAGCCAGCCAGGAAGAGAAGGAAAAGAGAGAGAGAGAGAGAGGGGGTAAGTGACAACACTGAAAGAAATTTTACCTGTAGCTGAATTCCTTTTTTGTCATCATTCTCCACTTGAAGGCGAATTCTCCCCTGCTTCTCATCGCTAACCCGGAGCATGATCATGCCGTGTACCTCCATGTTTTGCAAGCCTCCATCCCGGCCACACGTCAGTGATATCTTCTCTTCAACCTTCAGATGTACACTGTAAAAGGTACAAAAGAATATGAATGTTTGTTAGTTAGCACTGAAGCAGAAAATCTGCTTTAATGTAACATTTCATTAAATCCCAAAACTCTTCAAAATCCACACATTACTTCTGAAACCCAGCCACTGTTACATGCCGATGAGATGTTGCAAGTTTGAACCAGGGCCTGTGTCCTGGTATTTGCTTTCGGAAGAATGGGTAACAGTTGGCCCAAACTTCAGGTCCTGAAAGCAGGATGACAACTACATAAAGAAAGGATATCAGTCAGAGATCCAGAGACTCTGGTTGGAATGCACGTGTGAATGTATGTGGAGAATGAGAATCTGGCCCAACTGCAACGCAGCGGAACAGCTTTGGAAACTAAGGGGCAATTTTAGCATGGCCAATCCACCTAACCTGCACATCTTTGGACTGTGGGAAGAAACTGGAGCACCTGGAGGAAACCTACACCGACACAGGGAGAACACACAAACTCCTGGACTCGTTTCGATCGCCACAGGGGGTCGGAGAGGAATTTCCCAGATTTTTTTTCCCCATATTGGCCCTGGGGTTTTCACTCTGGGTTTTCGCCTCTCCCTGGAGATCACATGGTCTTGAATGGGGGGGTGGGGGTGAGTTAATAGGTTGTGATGAACAAAGCATCGTAGCTGTGAGGGACAGCTCGGTGGATAGGATATTAGGGTGTAGATAGGCTGGAAAATTGGGCGGGGATCCTGGATTCAGGATTCAATCCTGGACCGGGGAGCGGCGCGGGCTTGGAGGGCCGAAGGGCCTGTTCCTGTGCTGTATTGTTCTTTGTCCATACAGAGTCACCCAAAGCCAGAATCAAACCTTGGCGCTGTGAGGCAGCAGTGCAAATCACTGTGCCACATGGTTTGCAGGACTGGAGGAGGCTACAGAGATAGGAAAGGGCAAGGCCAAGAACAATTTGAAAACATGGCATAGAGCTTTAAATACAAGATATTGCCAAACTGGGAGCTAATAGGGGTCAGTGAGCACAAGATGATGGGACCTAATATAATTCAAAGTACACACAGCAAAGTTTTGGATGAATTCAAGTTCGAGGGTACAAGGAGAGAGATTAACCAGAAGCGCAATGGAACAGTCAAGCCTAGAAACAATAAAGCTAACGCACTCACCTTTCTATATTAACAGGAGGCGCCAACACTTTAGCCACTTCTGATGAACGCTTTGTTGAGGAACTAATGTGTTCGCCTTCCAACTTCAGTTTGTCTACAAAATTCTCCACATCCTTTCCCTTTGCCCCAAGTTTTAAGGCCTTGCTTGGACCAGAAGGTCTGAGGAAACAAAGAGAGAAGCCTCTACTTTAGATTTCAAAGGATAATCAAGTTCAAACAATTAGCTCATCGACCACTAATCATAAAACATGCCAAAATGTTCACATTTGCCAATGTAAATCTACTAGTTCTTGCACGTACAACAGAAGACATGAACTTTTAACACTCATGACAATGCAGTACTTCCCCAAAACGCTTGGTTTGGTACACCAACTATACATCTGCACCAACGCAAATCTGTAAACGTTTTAGTCTATGCAGACAGCGATTCCACAATCAAGCCAGGATAAGCAGAAGCAATCAGAATAATGAAAAAAAAAAGGCCTTCAACTCAATGGGCTACCATGTACTGGGTGTTGCAGGAAGGGCCCCCTCCCCATGCATTACTGAAGCAATTGAAGCAAACCATACCTGATTATATATAAACCAGCTTCACACGCAAGACCTGCTGCATCAGCCCTTAATCCACAAGAGAACACAATTAAGTGATAATGGGTTTAAAATGGCACAGGTTTGGTCTATAACATATATTACAACTATCATAATGTACAAACTGAAACAGGCCAAAGGAACTAACTGACTCCAAAATTCTTCATGCTGCCCAACAAGAGTAATTGAACAAATTCTCTACTGGCAGACAAGGAAAGCTGCAATGATGAAACACCATTTTCTCCTGGCTCAAGAAATTCCAGGTATATTCAATATCTAACCATTTAAAAAGATTTTAAAAATATATATTGTTGGCAATGAGCCAACACACCTGCAGGCATTGATAAGAATTGTAAACCATGCTGGTCTGATCCAAACCTTCACTATCAATAGTCTATTTTTTAAAAAGTATAGTTTTTGTGCCATAAATGGGAAAAGGAAGAACGTTCAGAGATGACACTTGTCTTTGAGAAAAAAAATAGTAGAATTTAGGCATTCTGACCTTCGGTAATGCAATTCTTAAACTTTCAATGTAAATGATCTTTGTCATATTAACTTCTGTTACATAGGGAGAACTTATTTCACATTGTCAACTTGGTACATTAGAAGAGCGAAAGGTAATCAGGCAGCTGACAGTAGCAGTGCTAATAGTCCGCCAAGCCTAGACTATCACAGCAAACGTAACAGTACATCAAAACACAAAATCAATTTCACCTGATGCAAGTTCTTTAACTTCCTGTATCAGCTAGAGGAAGGAGGATGGGAAACGGGGGTGGTCCTACGTGAGTGACTGATGAGGGGAAGGAGAGATGCAGAGGATGCTCCACTTCGATTTTCACTGCAGAGCGACAGCATCACCCTTGTTTAATAAAGGTCCCAGCAGTATTGCAGAATTTTGTTCATCCCAAAGCTTTCTGGACATGCAGCCACTTTTCTGATTTTCTGTTGTTTCAACTCGCTTGTTTACCCTATCTTCGCACACACGTTTCATCCCCTTTGGTGTCAAGAGGGGAGAGTGAAGCTCAAGTGCTGTGTCATTTGAAACATTTCAACACTCCCACTGGACCATCCTGCATGGTCCTTCCCATTCCTATATGTTGCCTGTTGAGATGAAGACTCTGTGCCATTTGCAAACTTATTCCTTTACTGTGCATCAGTGCAATGTAAATTCCATCTTTCTTCAGTTTCTCCTTCCTTCTAAAGGGTTTTGAAATCCAGGTTTGGATTCACCTAACCAGTACTTCCAGTGTTTCTATTTACAAATATTAGTATGTTTCCTCTTTTTACCCCAATTAAGGAAAATGGGATTGGAAATCATTACCACGTTCTCAAAAAAATTAAAACTGCACTTTAACAACAAAAACTGCATGATGCACGACAGAAGCCAAGTTCAGTAGTTCTCACCCTGATGGTGAAATGCCCCCACAGAACACTCACTTGAAAAAAAACGCAAAAGGTCAGTCACATCCATGCAACATATGGTCATGACAGCCTCGCTTACAGTACAGTCTGCAGCTCAATCAGAAGACCAAGGGTATTTTCTGCATTTATTTGGTCTTGTGAACACTGGGAATTGCAACCTACCTCATTACAGCCGGTGTCATCTTTGGTTTCTCTGGTTCGATGATGGCATCAGTTATCATGGATGCTGCTGAGCTGCCAGACATTCCTCCACTGCCAAACCCACCAAAGCCAGGGGCTTTCTTGCCTTGCCTCTCGGCATCTCTGCGAGCCTGCTGTAACTCTTTGGCCTTCCGACGCATCTCTGCTTTTGCTTCACGCTCTTGTGTCTGAATGGGAAACGTAAAGACAACTGTCGTACCCCAAAAGAAACAGTTCCATATGTCAAAAGTTCACAAAAACCCAGAAATGGAGCATGAAAATGCTTCCATTTTGTAGTGAATTTTTGTCTGCTATATAGTAAATGGTACATTTTTCTCTTTAGTTACTGAGTTCTAACCAAGCATTCCCCAGATGAGACATTGTCTGACAATATAGAACAGAAGAACTCTCCCTACTCCACTATGATTCTGATTCTTAAACCTACCATCGTGTATCCATTTAGATTGTCAATTATCATTGAACAACAAGGACTTGACCTTCAAGTCGCGCATTTTCAGCTGAAGCAAGTATCAACATTTCTTTGCTGTTGCTGGGACAAAACACTCTTTCCCTGGCAATCACCGCATGGAGTACCAGCTGCAAGACTAAAGAGCACCTTTAACCACTTTCTCAAGGCAACTCTTAGCCCTCCCAGCATCGCATGTGCCCAGAAAACAAATAAATGCCCATGAATAAATGGATTAGGATGCCACAACTTAATTTATGTAGGGACCCTAAATGGCTGAATTTCACCCATGAGTCTGAGCTAGATTTGAACTCGGGTGCAAGAAACGGAAGCCAAGTGGCTAACCGATCATTGATACTTCTGATTTGCCAATGTTCCAACATAATGAAATCTTAAAGATTCAATTACAATTTAATTATGCAGCTTGCTTTATATAATTTGAAACATTAGCCTACGAACTATGAAAATGCACTATGGAAAAATAACTGAATATACATTTAATAAGACTTGCTAATTCTATGATATAAGAACAAAGAACAGTACAGCACAGGAAGCAGGCCCTTCGGCCCTCCAAGCCTGTGCCGCTCATTGGTCCAACTAGACCATTCGTTTGTATCCCTCCATTCCCAGACTGCTCATGTAGGGCGGCACGGTAGCACAGTGGTTAGCATTGCTGCTTCACAGCTCCAGGGACCTGGGTTCGATTCCCAGCTTGGGTCACTGTCTGTGTGGAGTTTGCACATTCTCCTCGTGTCTGCATGGGTTTCCTCCGGGTGCTCTGGTTTCCTCCCACAGTCCAAAGATGTGCGGGTTAGGTTGATTGGCCGTGCTAAAAATTGCCCCTTAGAGTCCTGAGATGCGTATGTTAGAGGGATTAGCGCGTAAATATGTAGGGATATGGGGATAGGGCCTGGGTAGGATTGTGGTCGGTGCAGACTCGATGGGCTGAATGGCCTCCTTCTGCACTGTAGGGTTTCTATGTGACTATCCAGGTAAGTCTTAAACGATGCCAACGTGTCTGCCTCCACCACCCTACTTGGCAGCGCATTCCAGGCCCCCACCACTCTCTGTGTAAAAAACGTCCCTCTGATATCTGAGTTATACCTCGCCCCTCTCACCTTGAGTCCATGACCCCTCGTGATCGTCACCTCAGACCTCTGAAAAAGCTTCCCACTGTTCACCCTATCTATACCCTTCATCATTTTGTACACCTCTATTCGGTCTCCCCATATTCTCCGTCTTTCCAGGGAGAACAAGCCGAGTTTACCCAATCTCTCCTCATAGCTAAGACCCTCCATATCAGGCAACATCCTGGTAAACCTTCTCTGCACTCTCTCGAAAGCCTCCACCTCCTTCTGGTAGTGCGGCGACCAGAACTGGACGCAGTACTCCAAATGTGGCCTAACCAGCGTTCTATACAGCTGCAACATCAGACTCCAGCTTTTATACTCTATACCCCATCCTATAAAGGCAAGCATACCATATGCCTTCTTCACCACCTGTGCTGCCACCTTCAAGGATTTGTGGACTTGCACACCTAGGTCCCTCTGTGTTTCTATACTCTTGATGGCTCTGCCATTTATTGTATAACTCCCCCCTACATTAGTTCTTCCAAAATGCATCACTTCGCATTTATCTGGATTAAATTCCATCTGCATTTCTCTGCCCAATTTTCCAGCCTATCTATATTCTGCTGCATTGTCCGACAATGTTCATCGCTATCCGCAAGTCCAGCCATCTTCATGTCATCCGCAAACTTGCTGATAACACCAGTTACACCTTCTTCCAAATCATTTATATATATCACAAATAGCAGAGGTCCCAGTACAGAGCCCTGCGGAACACCACTGGTCACAGACCTCCAGCCGGAAAAAGACCCTTCGACCACTACCCTCTGTCTCCTGTGGCCAAGCCAGTTTTCTACCCATCTAGCCACCTCTCCTTGTATCCCATGAGCCTTAACCTTCTTAACCAACCTGCCATGAGGGACTTCGTCAAATGCCTTACTGTAATCCATATAGACGACATCCACGGCCCTTCCTTCATCAACCGTTTTTGTCACTTCCTCAAAAAACTCCACCAAATTTGTAAGGCACGACCTCCCTCTTACAAAACCATGTTGTCTGTCACTAATGAGATTGTTCCGTTCTAAATGCGCATACATCCTGTCTCTAAGAATCCTCTCCAACAACTTCCCTACCATGGACGTCAAGCTCACTGGCCTATAATTATCCGGGTTATCCCTGCTACCCTTCTTAAATAACGGTACCACATTCGCTATCCTCCAATCCTCAGGGACCTCACCTGTGTCCAATGAAGAGACAAAGATTTCCGGCAGAGGCCCAGCAATTATATCTCTCGTCTCCCTGAGCAGTCTAGGATAGATGCCATCAGGCAGTGGGGATTTGTCAGTTTTAACATTACCTAAAAAACCTAACACTTCCTCCCTTGTAATGGAGATTCTCTCTAATAGGTCAACACCGCCCTCTGAGACACGCCCAGTCAACAAGTCCTCTCCTTTGTGAATACCGATGCAAAGTATTCATTTAGGATCTCCCCTATCCCTTGGGTTCTAAGCATAATTCCCTCCTTTGTCCCCGAGAGGTCCGACTTTTTCCCTGACAACTCTTTTGTTCCTAACATATGAATAAAATGTCTTCGGATTCTCCTTAATCCTGTCTGCCAAGAACATTTCGTGACCTCTTTTTGCCCTTCTAACTCCCCGTTTGAGTTCTTTCCTACTCTCTCTGTATTCCTCCAGAGCGGCATCTGTTTTCAGTTGCCTGGACCTAACGTACGCCTCTCTTTCCTTTTTCATCAGTTCCTCAATTTCCCTGGTTATCCACGGCTCTCGAATCCTACCTTTCCTATCCTTCCTTTTCCGTCTTTATATGCCCTGTTTGTGAACAGAATTCCCACTCACCTGAAGGAGGAGCTTAAGGCTCCGAAAGCTTGTGGCTTTTGCTACCAAATAAACCTGTTGGACTTTAACCCGATGTTGTTAAACTTCTTACTGTGTTTACCCCAGTCCAATGCCGGCATCTCCACATCGAGATAAACGTTAGCCAGGGCACCAGGGAAATCTCTCTTGCTCTTCTTAAAATAGTATCACAGACATTTTTAGTCAACTTGAAAGGACCTCTGGTTAACCATCCAATTGGTGGTACCTTCAACAGTACAGCACTCCCACAGCGTGGTAGTGGAATGACAGTGTAGATTATATGCTCAAGTATCTGGATTGGAGCTTTAACTCAGAGAAAACACGTTACCAACTGAACCATCTCTATGTACTACATTGATCAAACTTTCCAAATTTATCCTGACATCTTATTTATTATTAATCGTACACATTTTATCTGTCCATGTTTGTAGAAAGTAAGGGCTGTTTTTCCTCTTCAAAAAAGAGAAACAGTCTGCTGAGTGACGTGGATATAAAGCTCTCTACCACAGGGAATAACTGAGATGAACAGCAATGTGCATTTAAGGGGAAGTTAGATAAACACAAAGGGAAAGGAATGTGCTGATCAGGTGAGATGAAGTAGGGAGGGAGAAGGCTCGTACACAAGAGAAACATTGACACAGGCCTGTTGGACTGAGTAACTTGCTTCTGTGCTGTAACCAGTTTGAAAACTTTATCACTGCAATAATATCAGTTGGAATAGTTTGATGCTCTACCCCTTCGTATGTCTGAACTCCACAGTTTGACTGTACACTCATGCACCGCATTCATTTTTATCTGAATTACCTCTCGAACAGCCCGGAAAACCTTTTCTTCGTGGGAATCCATTTCTGTGAAGGTTCGGATCTGGGCCAAGTTTACGTTCTCGCGGTAACCCAGAGCCACTATCTCATCAAAGGCAAAAATTAGATCAAAGCAGTGTTCCGATATCTCACTCTCCTCCAAAACTCTGCAATATTCTGGAATCTATGAAACAACCAAAATAAATACTTATTAAAAATGCGAGATGTAGCAACCACCAGGAAGGCAAGCAAAATCAGCAAAAAAATATACATTTCAAACTGTTTCTAAAAATTCTAAAAAGTCCAACGCCGGCATCTCCACACCTAAAAATTCAGTCAGAGGACTACTTTATACACTGATGTCTTGTCGATTTCAGGCTATCCAGGATTAGTACGAGAAATTTTGAAATCACTCAAACACAATGATAGTTTATCCAATTTCAGAACTTTAACTTTTAAGTATGCCACAGGAAACTGACATCAACTCACTCAATTGGTTAGTGAGGAAAGGCACCACTTAATGCCCTGTCCTATTTAATCAGATCAGAAAGCCCAGGTTCAGAGAGTGAGGCTAGTGCATTACAAGTGGCCTCAGCACTCAGTGCTAGAGATGGGGCAGAGGAAATCTTGGCTCCTCATTATAATCCTCTGCTGGAAAATGCACATCAGGTGAGGATAAGCTCAGAAATTCTAGCTATGATCACGCATCCCACGCACGCCCCACAACCCACCGCGCGCGCACCAGCACACCGCGCGCGCACCAGCGCACCGCGCGCGCGTGCCGGCACCGCGCGCGCGCGCCGGCACCGCACACACACACACCGGCACCGCACACACACACACCGGCACCGCACACACACACACCGGCACCGCACACACACACACCGGCACCGCACACACACACACCGGCACCGCACACACACACACCGGCACCGCACACACACACACCGGCACCGCACACACACACACACCGGCACCGCACACACACACACACCGGCACCGCACACACACACACACCGGCACCGCACACACACACACACCGGCACCGCACACACACACACACCGGCACCGCACACACACACACACCGCACACACACACACACCGGCACCGCACACACACACACCGGCACCGCACACACACACACCGGCACCGCACACACACACCGGCACCGCACACACACACACCGGCACCGCACACACACACACCGGCACCGCACACACACACACCGGCACCGCACACACACACACCGGCACCGCACACACACACACACCGGCACCGCACACACACACACCGGCACCGCACACACACACACCGGCACCGCACACACACACACCGGCACCGCACACACACACACCGGCACCGCACACACACACACCGGCACCGCACACACACACACCGGCACCGCACACACACACACCGGCACCGCACACACACACACCGGCACCGCACACACACACACCGGCACCGCACACACACACACCGGCACCGCACACACACACACCGGCACCGCACACACACACACCGGCACCGCACACACACACACACCGGCACCGCACACACACACACACCGGCACCGCACACACACACACCGGCACCGCACACACACACACCGGCACCGCACACACACACACCGGCACCGCACACACACACACCGGCACCGCACACACACACACCGGCACCGCACACACACACACCGGCACCGCACACACACACACCGGCACCGCACACACACACACCGGCACCGCACACACACACACCGGCACCGCACACACACACACCGGCACCGCACACACACACACCGGCACCGCACACACACACACCGGCACCGCACACACACACACCGGCACCGCACACACACACACCGGCACCGCACACACACGCACCGGCACCGCACACACACGCACCGGCACCGCACACACACACACCGGCACCGCACACACACACACCGGCACCGCACACACACGCACCGGCACCGCACACACACGCACCGGCACCGCACACACACGCACCGGCACCGCACACACACGCACCGGCACCGCACACACACGCACCGGCACCGCACACACACGCACCGGCACCGCACACACACGCACCGGCACCGCACACACACGCACCGGCACCGCACACACACGCACCGGCACCGCACACACACGCACCGGCACCGCACACACACGCACCGGCACCGCACACACACGCACCGGCACCGCACACACACGCACCGGCACCGCACACACACGCACCGGCACCGCACACACACGCACCGGCACCGCACACACACGCACCGGCACCGCACACACACGCACCGGCACCGCACACACACGCACCGGCACCGCACACACACGCACCGGCACCGCACACACACGCACCGGCACCGCACACACACGCACCGGCACCGCACACACACGCACCGGCACCGCACACACAGGCACCGCACACACCGGCACCGCACACACCGGCACCGCACACACACACACCGGCACCGCACACACACACACCGGCACCGCACACACACACACCGGCACCGCACACACACACACCGGCACCGCACACACACACACCGGCACCGCACACACACACACCGGCACCGCACACACACACACCGGCACCGCACACACACACACCGGCACCGCACACACACCGGCACCGCGCACACACACACCGGCACCGCGCGCACACACCGGCACCGCGCGCACACACCGGCACCGCGCGCACACACCGGCACCGCACACACACACCGGCACCGCACACACACACCGGCACCGCACACACACACCGGCACCGCACACACACACCGGCATCGCACACACACACCGGCACCGCACACACACACCGGCACCGCACACACACACCGGCACCGCACACACACACCGGCACCGCACACACACACCGGCACCGCACACACACACCGGCACCGCACACACACACACACACCGCACACACACCGGCACCGCGCACACACACACACCGGCACCGCACACACACACACACCGGCACCGCACACACACACACACCGGCACCGCACACACACACAGGCACCGCACACACACACAGGCACCGCACACACACACCGCACACACACACACACCGGCACCGCACACACACACACACACACCGGCACCGCACACACACACACACACACCGGCACCGCACACGCACACCGGCACCGCACACCGGCACCGCACACACACCGGCACCGCACACACACACAGGCACCGCACACACACACCGGCACCGCACACACACACCGGCACCGCACACACACACCGGCACCGCACACACACACACACACCGGCACCGCACACACCGGCACCGCACACGCACACCGGCACCGCACACACACACACACACACACCGGCACCGCACACACACACCGGCACCGCACACACACACCGGCACCGCACACACACACCGGCACCGCACACACACACACACACCGGCACCGCACACACACACACACACCGGCACCGCACACGCACACCGGCACCGCACACACACACACACACCGGCACCGCACACACACACCGGCACCGCACACACACACACACACCGGCACCGCACACACCGGCACCGCACACGCACACCGGCACCGCACACACACACACACACCGGCACCGCACACACACACACACCGGCACCGCACACACACACCGGCACCGCACACACACACACACACCGGCACCGCACACACACACACACACCGGCACCGCACACACACACACACCGGCACCACACACACACACACACACCAGCACCACACACACACACACACACCAGCACCACACACACACACACACACCAGCACCACACACACACACCAGCACCACACACACACACACACCAGCACCACACACACACCAGCACCACACACACACCAGCACCACACACACACCAGCACCACACACACACCAGCACCACACACACACACACACACCAGCACCACACACACACACACACACCAGCACCACACACACACACCAGCACCACACACACACACCAGCACCACACACACACACCAGCACCACACACACACACACCAGCACCACACACACACCAGCACCACACACACTCACACACCAGCACCACACACACACACACACCAGCACCACACACACACACACACCAGCACCACACACACACACACACCAGCACCACACACACACACACACCAGCACCACACACACACACACACCAGCACCACACACACACACACACCAGCACCACACACACACACACACCAGCACCACACACACACCAGCACCACACACACACACACACCAGCACCACACACACACACACACACACACACACACACACACCAGCACCACACACACACACCAGCACCACACACACACACACACCAGCACCACACACACACACACACCAGCACCACACACACACACACACCAGCACCACACACACACACACCAGCACCACACACACACACACACACCAGCACCCCACACACACCAGCACCACACACACACCAGCACCACACACACACCAGCACCACACACACACCAGCACCACACACACACACACACCAGCACCACACACACACACACACCAGCACCACACACACACACACACACCAGCACCACACACACACACACACCAGCACCACACACACACACACACCAGCACCACACACCAGCACCACACACACACACACACCAGCACCACACACACACACACACACCAGCACCACACACACACACACACACCAGCACCACACACACACACACACCAGCACCACACACACACACACACCAGCACCACACACACACACACACCAGCACCACACACACACACACACCAGCACCACACACACACCAGCACCACACACACACCAGCACCACACACACACCAGCACCACACACACACCAGCACCACACACACACCAGCACCACACACACACCAGCACCACACACACACCAGCACCACACACACACCAGCACCACACACACACCAGCACCACACACACACCAGCACCACACACACACCAGCACCACACACACACCAGCACCACACACACACCAGCACCACACACACACCAGCACCACACACACACCAGCACCACACACACACCAGCACCACACACACACCAGCACCACACACACACACACACACACCAGCACCACACACACACACACAAGCACCACACACACACACACACCAGCACCACACACACACACACACCAGCACCACACACACACACACACCAGCACCACACACACACACACCAGCACCACACACACACACACCAGCACCACACACACACCAGCACCACACACACACACACCAGCACCACACACACACACACACCAGCACCACACACACACACACCAGCACCACACACACACACACACCAGCACCACACACACACACACACCAGCACCACACACACACACACACCAGCACCACACACACACACACACCAGCACCACACACACACACACACCAGCACCACACACACACACACACACCAGCACCACACACACACACCAGCACCACACACACACACCAGCACCACACACACACACCAGCACCACACACACACACCAGCACCACACACACACACCAGCACCACACACACACACCAGCACCACACACACACACCAGCACCACACACACACACCAGCACCACACACACACACCAGCACCACACACACACACCAGCACCACACACACACACCAGCACCACACACACACACCAGCACCACACACACACACCAGCACCACACACACACACCAGCACCACACACACACACCAGCACCACACACACACACCAGCACCACACACACACACCAGCACCACACACACACACCAGCACCACACACACACACACACACACACCAGCACCACACACACACACACACCAGCACCACACACACACCAGCACCACACACGCACACCAGCACCACACACACACACCAGCACCACACACACACCAGCACCACACACACACCAGCACCACACACACACACCAGCACCACACACACACACCAGCACCACACACACACACACACCAGCACCACACACACACCAGCACCACACACACACACACCAGCACCCCACACACACACACACACCAGCACCACACACACACACACACCAGCACCACACACACACACACACCAGCACCACACACACACAAGCACTGTGCACACACACCCGCACCCACGCATGCCCCAGCACCGCGCACACGCACCAGCACCGCACCCACGCCCCAGGCACACGCACCCAGGCCCGCGCAACGCACACTCCAGCACCGCACCCATGCACGCCCCAGCACCGCACACACGCACCGCACCCACTCACGCCCGCGCAACGGACGCCCCTGCACCGCACCCATGCTTGCACCACACCCCACTCACACGCACCGCACCCCACGCCCAAAG